>NC_080785.1:71991870-72294900 GCF_028018385.1 Neofelis nebulosa | reverse complement strand
CTTTAAAGCTATGACAGTCCTTTATCAGAACACAATGAATGTAAATGACAAGCAGTCATGGCAGAGAAAAATTTGCAGTCATAGGAAAAGGAAAGAAAATGTACAGAGATATACTGTAAGAGCAGACTGGGTGATACTGGAAATTCTTCTCTTCTAGTTATCTCTTAAAGTGAGGGCAGTATACTTGTTCAGCCTTTTTTATCAGTTTTTCAAATTGTCAAGGAAGGAAATAAAATAAGTCCTCCACAGACAGCTTTCCTATCCTTTGGTTTATTATTTTTAGCATATATATTTTTACTAATAGCAGCAAAGAATAAAACTTCCATGGAGGAGATAAAAGGAATTAAGTTAAGGAAATAGGTTTTTGTGATATCAGCCTAGGGCTGAATTCAGGTTCCCCATATTCTTGTTTAATTACCTTACCTAGTCGACTGGTCTTTAATTTTTTTTAATGTGTATTCATTTTTGAGAGAGAGAGAGAGAGAGAGAGAGAGCTCATGTGCATGCAAGCCAGTGGGGGAGGGGGAGGGAGAGGGGGACAGAGGATCCATGGACAGAGGATCCAAAGCAGGCTGTGTATTGACAACAGAGAGCCTGATACGGGTCTCCAAGAACCATGAGATCATGACCTGAGCCGAAGTCGGATGTTCAACCGACTGAGCCACCCAGGTGCCCCCAAGTTGACTGGTCTTGATCTCATCTGTATAATGGAAATAAAATAGTTCTTATTTTATATGATTGCTATGAAGAGAAAATGAGGTAATGTAAGCAAATAACTTGCAGTTAATTAGTGTGTAATAGATGTCAGTTCTATTCTAGAAGCTCTTCCAGTAACTAAAGGTAGGAACCTAGCTAATTCAAACTCTCCTCCACACTCTTGAGCCCAAGTATCCATATATCTGAAGCATGTGCAAATTTAGGTCCACAAACTTGACTGTACAGGAACTATTTTCCTTATGTTATCCTTCAGGGCAGTAGAGAATTTTATTCCAGTTGTTTTTCCCCCTCCCTTGGTTGGGCCAGGCTCTCAAAGGTTTATGCGGAGTTAGAAATAGGAGGGGGATGCTGATGTCCAGTATATCCTGGTTGCTACTGACTTCTCATGGTTTTTGCCTGCTATAGTCCCTTGATGTCCCCTGACTTACTGTACCCTACTCAAGTAGGTAAGAGAATCTTAGCTAATGTTGGAAACCCTGAGTCCAAGTCCCCTTCCTGAGATGCCCACTCACTCAGTAACAGCTCTGTCCCAGAGCCCTCTGCCCACAGCCCAGAGCCCTCTCCACTTCTCCTCTCATCTTCTAGTGTTCTAGTAGAATAACAATTGATGAAGGTTTTTCAAATATAGACTGCTTTAGGCGTTTTCTGCATTGTGTTCTCAGATTCTGACTACAAGGACTACAAGGAACCACAAAGCTTGGTAACTTGTTTCAAAAAAGGGACACAGGAAAAGCTTAGGGAGGGAAGGACAAAATAATATTTCAATTAATTATCCTGTCACATATACAGGCCACCATTAGGTTTTTTAACTCCAGGGTAGTCAAATAGGAAATTTCTTCCTGCTGCATCCAGCCTTGAAAAAACTATCTTCCATGAAATGTAGCATGAGAACTACTTGTGAATGTAATTATTTAGTTACCTCCTGTCCTTGGGCCTGTGGGTCTGCTCTCCTACCCATGGACTCCCGACACACAGGAACACTTACTTCTGTGCTTCTGATCACTCATCCCTCAGATGCAAGTGCTTTTGCCTTCATCTATTCTCTAGATGTAATAACTGTTTCTTACTTCTCAAGCGCTGGAACAAATGCCAGCTGCCTCCTCCCTGCAGTCCTTTGTGATTTTCATACCCTTCTCTTCAGTTATAGTGAATCACTTCTCTCCCCCATGGCTCTGTATTTACACCACTACTGAGCCTTTATGCCTTCTGCACCTTGGACTACTTACTTTTTGTTTCTGCTTCCACAAGGTCTTAAGCACCTTGAAAGCAAAGTCTTTACAAATCTTTATTGAAAAGAATTTGAATCAATTTAAATTAAGCAAAGTAATAATGTGAGAATTGCAATAGAAGTCTGGTAACTTTATTTTGGAAAGGAGAGAACCAGGGTGGGGTGTTTGTTTGTTTGGTTTTGTTTTTTATGTTTTTGGTATAGGACAATGATTCTCAATCATGGTTGCATGTTAGAATAATCTACACAATATTCTGAAAATAGCAGTGCCTGGGCCCCACTCTCAAATTCTGATGTAACTGGTCTGAGGTGGAGTGCAGACAATGGTGGGTTGTTTTTTTTTTTTTTTTAATGTTTGTTTTATTTATTTTGAGCGAGAGAGCATGAGCAGGGGAGGGGCAGAGAGAGGAGAGAGAGAATCCCAAACATGCTCTACACCATCAGTGCAGAGCCTGAAGTAGAGCTTGATCTCACGAATGGTAAGATCATGACCTGAGCTGGAATCAAGAGTCGGACACTTAACCGACTGAGCCACCCAGGCACCCCAACAGGCATTGGTATTTTTTAGAAGCTTCCCAGTAGCTAAATGCACAAACAGAATTAAGAAGCACTAGTGTAGAAATTAAAGAACTAATAGTACGATCTCTGAATCCCATTTTCTGGCCATTTATTTAGAGTTTTTATTAATGTTTGTCGTTTTCCTATCTTCCCAGTTTTCTAATTTATTTATCATCTTTTTGTATTGTGTGCATTTTGAGAGCCAACTCAAATTCTTTTGGGAATAGGCAGAAGAAGCTTTCAATCACCAATCAATATGAATCAATAACCACCAATCCATGCTACCCAGTATACTAAGATGTTTTCATGGAATCTTAAGGAAAATATAAAATTCTCAAAATAAATTTTATTTAACTGTAAAACGTATTTCTTTACCTCTCTTGCAGTTTTTTGTTTTTTGTTTTTTTTCTAAAAGAAGCAGTTGAGGTATGGGCTGGGGGATAGGGAGGAGAAGAGGCAATGAATATTCTTTAAAAATAATAGGTATATATCAAAACTTCAGGAAGTTTGGATGTGTTTAAAAATTGCTTAATTTTCTTAATTCTTTCTTCATCTAAAATTCTGAATGCAGAGTTTATTAATTTATGAAGAGAAGGAACCTGCATCAGGATTGGATTATTGAAATAATACAGCTACAGTTCTGTTGTGAGATGGAACTGAATGAAGTTGAATCACACAGTTCACCCTATATATTTGGTCAGAACACTGTTATATAGCCAAGTCTCTTGTTAATAATTAAATATTAAGATAATCTACTATAACTTTATCTTAATGAAATGTGAGCAGTCATATTAAGCAATTAGAGCATGATGGAATCTTTCTAATAGAAGTAGAAAAATTACATAAAATCTTCCTTAATTGATCAGATCTAATTCCATAGCACCAAAACTTACTATTATAATTGAATCAGGACATAGATGTGACTACCTTTTAGGTAATTCAAAACAATCTGAATATAAAAGATCACAGTCTTGAGATAGCAAAAGGAAAAACTGCTCTAACTGAAACTGAGGTGTAGTAATATTACACTTATTCCAGTCAATATATTTAAATCCAGTCTGTTCCCTATTTAGGTTGCACAGAACTTCTAATACCTGATGTTTTGGTTTCCTTTCCAGTTGTGCTTAAACATTATCCTAAAAAACAAAACAAAACAAAACAAAAAAACTACCAGAAAAAAAATCTTTTGAAAACTTAATAAACTGTACTTTTCAGAACAAAACAAAATAAAGAAAAAATGTAACCATTTTCCTGCCAGATATCTCACAGGGATGTAAGAGCTCCAACTTGATCATATTTCAGGCATGCTGGCAAATTATGAAATTGCTGGAGATGTAGCAATGTCTTTGTGCTGTGGTCTCTCCATTTGAGAAATAGAGATGAGAGAGACTTCTCCTTCCCTCTAGCTGACATGGAAGTTATGCGACATTGACTCTATTCTTTTTGGAGAAGAAAGAGGAGAAAAGGAAGAGTTTTCTGTAGTCATTAATCTATACAGTAGAAACGTCACAAATATCAAAATTATATACATTAGGAATTAATAGATATTTTTAATTTTTTTTTTCAACATTTTTTATTTATTTTTGGGACAGAGAGAGACAGAGCATGAACGGGGGAGGGGCAGAGAGAGAGGGAGACACAGAATCGGAAACAAGCTCCAGGCTCCGAGCCATCAGCCCAGAGCCTGACGCGGGGCTCGAACTCACGGACCGCGAGATCGTGACCTGGCTGAAGTCGGACGCTTAACCGACTGCGCCACCCAGGCGCCCCAAGGAATTAATAGATATTTTTAAAAGCTCATGAAAAGCTTCTTCCAGTATGTGACAGTTTATATATATATATATATATATATATATATATATATATATATATATATAAACATATATATATATGGGAATATATAAGGAACATATATATATATATATATAAACATATATGTATATAAACATATATATATATATATGTTCCTTATATATTCCCATATATATATATATATGTTTATATATATATGACTTTATTTTAAAAATTACAGTAGTACATTCAAAGAAGAATCCATTTTCCCTCATGTGTTCCATCTTGTAACCTCTGGGATACAATACATTTCTATTTCCCTGAATTGCTTTTTTCTTTCTTTCTTTCTTTCTTTCTTTCTTTCTTTCTTTCTTTCTTTCTTTCTTTTTTCTTTTTTCTTTTTTCTTTTTTTCCTAATTGGCCTCTCTGGATAATTCCACAGGATAAAGAGGAAAATAGTCTCTGGGATTAGTAACACTGAACAGGTGCAAAATGTACCATTGAAAAGCTAGTTAAACCTCAAAGGTGGAAGCTCCAACTATAAATTAAATGAGAGACACATAGCCTCATCAGTGCCCATATGTTGGTCAACTGGGGATGCTCTTATCAGAACAATCTTTGTAAATGTAACAAGCCTGTTTCAATGCTACCCACAGCGTGAAGCTGATTTCTATTTTGCATTGTAATAGATTATACTGCTTCAATTTTCAATGGACATGCCCTAACATATTGGGTCTCTCAGGAGACACAGCAGTGGCATTGACAAGGAGGAGCAGAGGGCTAAGCAGTATCATGCAATATTTAAAATGTTTTTTCTTGACAACCAGCAAACTATGATTACCAAATAGGATGATTCACCACTGCCAGCTGTCAAAAATAATAGCATCTCCTATTAGAAGCTTGTTACAGAATGGCCATCTGAATGTCCAGTTTCTAAAAGATGTGTGTATTCACATTGTAAGATAAAATGTTTAGCTTGTTATATATGGGGAAAATGTTGCTATATAGATTTTCTTTTTACAGTGAGAAACAGGGTAAAGGAGAATGTAGCATCAGGAAAACAAACTCAATACTGCACTACAAAAAAAATCATGATAATACTCGCTGCTGTTATGTCACCTTCTCTAGAATCGTCTCTAGATAGTCACTGAACTAGGCTGGAAATTAGTTTGCCCAAGATTGAGTGGTTTCCTGGGACTCGGGACTTTCAGTGCTAAGTTAAAGAAAGTTCTAAGCAAACAGGGACAAGTTGGTTAACCTACTGGAAGCTTTTTATTTACCATCAGTGCACACTTTGATCTGAACTAATGTGAAACCATGTAAATACCCAACAGCTGACAGCCCTGCTGGATCACCATTGTGACGGCAGTGAAAGAAAAGACAAGTTAACAGCGGTGTTTTCAAGATTACCTGAGTGCTGCGTTTGGCAAGAAAGTTAAAGAATCTTGTCACTGTTTTCTAAATGTGTGTACTAGAGTTTAGGCACCATGACCTCTGAGGTGAGTGGGAAGACTTAGCAGTATTATTTCATATCAGCCCAAAGGGAACCTGAAAGGGTATTGGGTTGGGTTTGACTAAATTCTTGATCAGATTAAATTGTTGCTATGACACCCTTTTAGTAATATAAGACCAGCTCTCATAGACTTGAAAACTGTACTGCATCAGACTAGGATTTTCCAGTAGGATTTTCCTTCTGGAGGCCACGAGGCAAGGTCATATTATGGGTACTGAGCACCCTGGAGGGAGTGGGAATTCCCACAGTCAGTCACCCTGGAAAGTGGCAGCTCCAGGACAAATGAATGAAATTGAAGAGGAAAATGTGAAATCTAAATCGCAGATGTGTCCAGAACTCCTGGAGAGAAGGTGGTAACACTGATGAGAAGAAAGCTGACCAGGAAGAAGGCAGAGAGGCACATTTGTAAGGTTTCCTAAGGGAGCTTGTGTTCTGAGTGGGACCATATTTAGCACTTTTCCAAGATGTTCATCTTTTATAACCCCCTAAATGTTTAGTAAATCTTGTAAACACTTGCAGGTTGGTCTCAGTTGGGCTATGAAAAGTTAAGGGCAGGGGCTGTTCTCATACTTGGGATGAAAGGTTAGAACGATGTTTCTCAACCTTGTTTTTGTTTTCATTATCAACTCCCTAAGGAGCCTTGTTAGCCATTTTTCTCCCTAATTGCCTCCCTCTCCATGAAATTTTAATACCAGAAATAGAGTGTATATCTGTTTATGTACTATATGCATATTTGTGCTTTATACATTAAAAAAGCAAGATGAGTAAGACATTTTCACCCCCTAAGAACCAATTTTCACCCCTGTGGACATGATATCACCCCCATAGGGAATGCATGGAGAAGGGATAATGGCTTGAGAGACATTGCAGTCTCAGACTATCAAGAGGTGACCTGCATGGATCAAGTAACCACTCACTGGGCAGAGTAGAGATTAGAAGGGTGATGAGACCCAAGAAGACAGACTGAATGTGTAGAGCACATAAACGTCCCAAAGTAAGAGACTGAATTCCCTGCAGGTGAATAGAATTATAAGTCATCATTACATGGTTATTAAAGAAGTATAATTTTATTTTGTAGTTATAGGCTGGTAAGGCCAAGGAATATTTGGTTTACAAATGTAAATAAAATATATATTGACAAGAATTGATGAAAAAAAATGGGGCTTAAAGATCTCCATGAAGATGGAACACCATATACACCCAACTGTACGTACAAAGAGGCATGTCTGATGAAATACAGACAGAATGTGATATTTAGGATGATTAGTGTCTCTGAAAACAAAGTTCAAAGTTTAAATTACTAACTGATAACAATGCTATAGACTGTCTCAATGGCTAAGGCTGGACTGGTGTTATGGTAAAGAATAACTAGAGACTATAAGAATAAAAATGCACAGCAAAGATGTATATAGTATAAATTCTGCTTCAGTTTTTTGCACTCTTTCAGTCTGAAGACTGTGTTGCCTGTTCAGCAGAAAATAGCATGTTGCAGAAGGGAAAAAGGATTTTGGTCAGGAGATCTGAGCTCTGTCTCCAGGTATACTGCCTTAGGCTATCCTAGGTTCTTTATTTGCTGGCATGTCCTATAATCTGTAGAGTGCAGAGGCTAAAGTAGAAGGTGTTTAATATACTCTTCCATCACCTACATTATTTGAAGATAAAATATTATATGCTTTGCTTTCCTGTGCTTCAAATATTTGAATATCCAATGAGCAATTCAGTGATCAGCCAGTAAGTATTTACTAAGTATCTCTTATTTTCCACATTGTACTGAAGAGTGAGACAGGGCAGGATGAACACAGTTCATTCCATTGAATCTTCTTTCCCTACTAACAAATATCTAAAATTTGTGATATACATAAGTAATGCAGGGAGAAGTAATGCAGTAACTTAAATTTATACCAAGATGTAAATATCAGATCCTTTCCTGGGAGTAAGGTTTGTCAAAGAGAAAGGGGAGAAAAATCAGGAGACTAGAACATCTTAGACCTGGAGGCCTTACATTTGAGTAAAGGAACAACTAGCTGGGAAACGAAGGCTGTTGCTGCTGCTGCTGCCCTTGACTCGATGCATTTAGATATATCCTGAACACCCCAATAGGCTTGGGTTTTATTATATTCATTATACTTATCTAAAGATAGACTGAAACCCTTAGCTACCGCTCCAGTGGGGGAGAAGGGGAAATGACAGGAGTTGGCTTCAATTGATTAAAACATGGAGCACTGAGTCTGTGATTGACAAGATCTTCCATAAAATAGAATATAGCCAACTTGAAGAAGTTTATGATGTACTATTTTTCCACATATTTTATCACTTCAAGCTTTTGTTTTTATGTAACACTAGTGAAAGTTGCATAGTTACAGTAGAAGAAAGGAGTTTGCATTTGAAACCAAAAGTACTAAATAATTAGAGAAATTATTTTTGAGTTGGAATATTTTATTGATAAATATACCACTGGCCAGACTGCTAAGTTAAAAAAAAAAAAAGCAGCAAAAAAGTACTAACCTAGCTTTTTTTGTAACTCCAGGATGTAACTAGAAGGAAAGCACTTAAAAAAAAAAAATGGTTGTTTAACCAACTGAGCCACCCACATGCTCCTAGAAGGAAAATACTTTTACTTCACTTTTTTTTGTGGAGCAAAGTCTGCAGACCACCACGATAGCCCATCTTCTCTTACATCCTCCCACTGTGCACTGTGACCTTCAGCCACACTCCAGAACTGCTTACTGGTCCCTCAGTCCATGTCCTGTGTTTGCCTGGCACAGTATGTATCACTTATCACTTTGTACTACCATTAGTCACGTAACTATCTGTTTCCCCGATGAACTGTGAGCTCCCCAAGGGCAGGAGCCATGATTATTCATCTTAGTCTTTCCCAGCACCTGGTACAACATCTGCATAATATATATACTCAATTAGTGTTAATTGAATGAAAGTAAACTACTTTTATTTTCAGTGGCCTTCTAATTATGTAAAGCAGTATAGCTATAATGAATACCGGAATCCTACATATAACATAACAGCATATCTCTGTTAGAAATTTTTAAAAGATGACTTTTAATCAAATACATATTTTCTAATTTATATAAGCATGAGATATCCTTAAATTACTCTTAAGTTTCTCATGCCTTTTTAATTTGAATTAATAGAAAAATGGAGTTTCCTGTTACTTTTTTATTTGTTTTATTTGGCTTTAATTAGCATTCTTAACATAGAACAAAACATGGAAACTTAGCAGCTAGATGATGATATTTTTCATTTTTTTATCTCCATGTTTGAAGGCCTGTAGATACAGCCACTTGGTGTCTAAATATTTATTTACAAAATGTCAACAGACAGGAAAACGTGTAAATAGAAATGCTAGTGATTTTAATGAGAACCAGCTCTGAAATCTAAGATTAACTAGGTATCAAATACTGCAAATAAATACTTACTCTTCTGGACCGGTACTTATCTGGCTCCAACATTAAACACGGAGCTAGGACAAAATTTCTTATGATATTTTTCTAAATAGTGGATAGAGAGACAAATCTAATGAAGGACGAATGTTAACTCTGTGGTTCTGTTCATCTCGCCTTCGCTTGCCCAGCTCTGTATAATTTGTTATCTGGTGTAGTGCCCATAGATAGTATCATGCACTAAAGAACTATGATACGTTTTTGAAGAACTGTTGATAATGCTAGCTAAATTGTTAGGGGAAAAACAAGCTCAGTGTGGTAGGTCATTTCACAGATCTCAAAAAGGTCATACTGAAGTGAAGGACCTGTTAAGCTATTTTGGAATCTATTGATAATTATATGAAGACTCAATACATTTGTGAATATTAATATATTAATGGATTTATAATGAAGTTGTAATCTTCTTTGCTTCACATGTGTTTATAATTCACAACTCTTACTTTCAAAAACAATTAAAGTGGTTCATAACTAAAATATTTATGTGAGACTGTTAACTATGAAGGCAGTCAGAAGAGGTAAGCAATCATGTAATGCAGGGGGTAGTTTGTCCTGCAGGGGACATTTGGCAAAGTATGAAGACATTTTTGGTTGTCACAGTTGGAGTGGGGGAGCTGGGCAGGTGGATTGGTGCTGGTATTTAGTAGGAAAGCACTACTTAGTGCTTTAGTAGGTAGAGGCTGGGGATGCTGCTAAATGTCCTGCAGTGCACAGGACAACTACTCTTCCTTCCCCAACAAACAATTCTCTGCCCCAAAATGTTAGTGGTGGCAAGATTGAGAAACCATGATGTAGAAAAAGGAACTGTAATTCAACCAGAAATCATGTATAATTAATATAAATAAACATGAAACCTGTCTTTTAGCTATGTGGCTCGTAAGTCACCATCAATAGAATATTGATAGAAAATAATAATTTTTCCCAAGAATATTGAAGTGTTCTCTGTTTATCTGTTGTTGTTTTTTTTGAGTTTTGGTTATTGTTTTTGGATCCTCCACAAAGGAAAAAACTCGAGATTAGGCTGTCAGTTATGAGAATACTAGAGACCCAAAGTAAGATATTTTAAGGGTAGAACTTAGTAAGCATATAGTGATAGTTTTCAAACATTATTGTATACAGGATTCACCCAGGGAACTTGTTTAAGGTATAATTCTAGGACTTCTTGTTGAAAGATTATTATTTGGTTGGCATCAGCTCAGTAGGGCGTATTTTTAGAAATATTATTTTAGTGGAATGAATCATTAATGTAAACCTTAAACTAGCACTTCCCAAAACTGTACCATCAGAATTATCCAGGGAATATTTCAAAATATAAAATACAAAGCATATAGGTATTGATGTTATTCCCAGAAATTCTGATCTTGGATTAGGACTCACACGGCTATGTGTGTTTTAAAGCCCCCAAGTTGATTCTGTTCATTAACTGGGGATTACATTTGTCACCATAGTTTATTATTATAATATAATTTGCCTAAATTCATTTTTGACAGAAGCTAGATGAAAGTCTATTCAAAACTGAATTTCTGGATAGTGGTAGGGCTAGGTATAGTACAGGCTTTTATTTATATTTAAACCCCAATAGTCTAGCTTTCTAGCTATGTGGTCCTGAATACTTCCTTTAAGCTCTTTGAGTTTCCTCTTTGGTAAAATGGGAATAATAATGCCCACTTTGCAATGACTTCTGTGAACTGGTAAAGTGCCTGGAATAGAGTAAGCATGCAAAACAACTGTAAACTTTAAGCAAAATAGATATCTACATATATATATAGATAAAGCTAGTATATAGATTAATTATATTATAGATATCAGTTATTCTAGTATTAATATTGATACTCTTCATAAACATTAAAGAGTTAATATTGTATCTTGGTCTAGAGAGTTATGCCCGTCTAACAAATAGATTAAGTGTCACAACCACTCCATAGAAAATACTCCAACATATTTACAAGTCATTTTGTGTACTTCAACTTCAGCATACACTGTGGAAGTATGTATGAAGTAGTAACTAGTTTCTAAAAACAGTTCTTAATGATCCCTGTGTTCACAGTCTGTTGTTATCCCTTCCCCTTGAATGTGAGCTGGACTCACTTCTAATGAATACAGTGTAGCAGAAGTGATTTCTGAGATTACAAAAAGATTTGGCTTCTGTCTCAAGTGCCCTCTCCTCCTTCATTTGTTCTAATGAAAGGCAGCTCCCATGTTGTGAACTGCCCTATGGAGAGGCCCATGTGGCAAGGAACTGATGATGTATCTGGCCAAAAGGCAGTGAGGGCTTGAGGACTGCCAATAGCCACCCGAGTCAGCTTGAAAGGGTCTCATCTCTCAGTCAAGCTTTGAGATGACTGCAGTCCAGGTTGACCGCTTGATTGCAGCCTTATTAGAGACCCTGAGCCAGAGGCATCCAGTGAAGCTGTGCTTGAATTCCTGACCAAAGAAACTGTGAGATAGTAAATGTTTGTTGTTGTTGGGTTTTCTTACATATAGTAATTTTATTAATTACAAACTTTTCATTGAAGTATAGTTGGCATACAATATGTATTAATTTCAGGTGTATGACATAGTGATTAGACAATTATATACATTATGAAAATGTCATCACAATAAGTATAGTTACTGTCACCATACAAAGTTAATACAATATTATTGACTATATTTGTATGCTGTACTTTTCACTCGTGTACCTTATTTATTTTCTAACTGGAAGTTTATATCTCTTAATTTTTTTCACCTATCCCTCTCCATCTCCCTGCCTTCTGGCAACCACCAATTTATTCTCTGTGTTTATGAGTCTATTCCTGTTTTTATTTGTTATTAGCTGTTTTTTAGATTCCACATCTAAGTGAAATCATATGGTATTTGTTTTTTTTTGTCTGACTTATTTCATTTAGTGTAATATTCTCTAGGTCCTACCATGTTGTTACAAGATTGCATTTATTATTATGGTTGAGTAATATTGCATTGGGTATATATACTCCATCTTTGTTATCTATTCATCTATTGATGGACACTTTGGTTGTCTCCTTCTTGGCTATTGTAAATAATGCTGCAATAAACATGGGCACATATATCTTTTTGAATTAGTGGTTTTGTTTTCTTTAGGTAAATACTCAGAAATGGAATTATTGGGTCATATGGTATTTTTATTTTTAGTTTTTTGAGGAACCTCCATACTGGTTTCCATAGTGGCTGCATCAATTTGCATTCCCCCATCCACAGTGCATGAGGGGTCCCTCTTTTCCACATCCTCACCAACAGCTGTTATTTCTTGTCTTTTGTTACTTTTTGATATTTTCTGACTGGTATGAGGTGATAGCTCATTGTGGTTTTGATTTTCATTTTCCTGATTATTGGTGATGTTGAACATCTTTTCATTTTTTTATTGGCCATTTGTATGTCGTCTTTGGAAAAATGTCTATTCAGGTCCTCTGCCCATTTTCTAATTGGATTATTTGCGGTTTTTTTTTTTTTTTTTTTTTTTTTTTGGTTCTGAGTTGTGTGAATTCTTTGTATATTTTGGATAATAACACCTTATAGGTATGTCATTTGCAAATATTTTCCCCTATTCAGTAGGTGGCCTTTTCATTCGGTTGATGGTTTCCTTCACTGTGCAGAAGCTTTTTAGTTTGATGTAGTCCCAACTATTTATTTTTGCTTTTGTTTTCCTTGCCTACAAAGATCCAGAAAAATATTGCTAAAGCCAGTGACCAAGAGATTGCTGTCTATGTTTTTTTCTAAAGAGTTATATGCTTTCAGGTCTTATGTTTAGGTCTTTAATCCATTTTGAGTTTATATTTGTGTATGGTATAAGAAAGTGGTTCAGTTTCATTCTTTTGCATGTAGCTGTCCAGTTTTCCCAGCACCATTTACTGAAGAGACTATCTTTTTCCCATTGTATATTCTTGCCTCCTTTGTGATAGATTAATTGACCATGTAAGTGTGGGCTTATTTCTGGGCTCTCCATTTTTGTGTCAGTACCATACTGTTTTGATTATTATAGCTTTGTAGCATAGTTCAAAATATGAGGTTGTGATACCCCCTGCTTTGTTCTTTCTCAAGATTGCTTTGGCTAATCAACGTCTTTTGTGGTTCCATATACATTTTAGGATTGTTTTTTCTAGTTCTGTGAAAAATACTATTTGTATTTTGATGGGGATTGTATTGAATCTGTAGATTGTTTAGAGTACTATGGATATTTTAGCAAACAATATTAATTCTTCCAATCTATGGTCATGGTACATCTTTCCATTTATTTGTGTCATCAACTTCTTTCATCAGTGTCTTTTATAACTGTTTGTTGTTTTAAGCCACTAAGTATTGGGGAAATTTGTTACACAGCAATATATAACCAATACAAATGACATTGGTGTTCTGCTTACGGATTCAAGGATGTGAGTTTAACCTTTGAAAGAAGAAAGGTTACCATGAAAGATAATGTATTTAAAATATTCTTGGATGCAACCAAAGAACCATTATGTTAATTTCATATCATTTGATATGATGTAAACTTTATTATTCACAAATGTGAAACATAAAGGCTATAACACAGTAATCAGGTCCAGGCCCAGTGGCAGACATATCAAATATGAAAGTTAATGCAGTAGTGCTCATAAGTGGTCACAACACAATAAAATAGCCATTGTAAAAATGGCACGTAATTGGTAAAGATGACAGTGATTGTTCACGAAGTTGATAGCCAAATTGTTTGAAATTAACAAGGATGTTTTGAGATATTGGTTATTACAGAAATTCTAAGGTCATTTAGTGTCATTTAGTTTCAATGTAATCCTAAAGTAATCCCAGAGGAATCAGCTTAAATAGGAAACTAGTTCACAGCATTAAGAAATGCCTGATATGAGATCTTAGACTAGAATTTCTTTCCATTGTCTTAGAATTGGTTTGTTGAGGGCATGAAGGAATGTACTACTTACCAGGCCACTTAACACACTCTTTCAGGTTGTGCCCTCCCTGTGGGAAATTAAAATTATGTAGTGATACTTTGAATCATATGGTCTGCCATTCCAGAGAGTAAATCTTCCCTTAGAGGAATTTAAACTATCTTTGAGAATGCCTTATTACCTTTATACATATAGTGAACTGAAAGGATAATGGAGATTGACCAGCAAGATCTGGCTGATTTCCTTGTATAATTTCATATTCAGCCAGAGGGGCCAGTGTCAGTATTTCAGCAGCCATTTTATATTAGATAAGATCTTAAAAAGACATCAGGCATATACTCTGGATACAGTGTGCATACACCTATAATGTTACTGAATTCTAGCATAAGATATAGTCTTGTTTGGAAAGTATGATATTGAACTACAGATAGATAGTTTCTTTTAGTGATTAGGAGTAGAGGTGTTTTTTAAATATTTTTTAAATGTATTTATTTATTTTGAGAGAGAGAGTGAGCAGAGGAAGGGCAGAGAGAGAGGGAGGGAGAGAATCCCAAGCAGGCTCTGCACTTTCAGTGGGGCTTGATCCCACAAACTATTGAGATTATGACCTGAGCCAAAATCAAGAGCCGGATCCTTAACTGACTAAACCAGCCAGGCATCCGAGGAGTAGAGGTTTTGAGGTCAACTAGTCCAATTACCTTTCTGTGTTTCCCAACTCTACTATTTAATCCCTATGTGAGTTTTGATATTTCCTTACTTCTCCAAGCTTTAGTTTTTTCACCTGTAAAATAGGGTGACTAATAGAACCTACTTCATGTAATCATAAAGAATAAAATCCAAGTAATGTATTTATTATAATGTCTCTAAGTAACTGTTTTATAAGTTCAAGTTATCATAATAAAGGTAATAATTATTGTGTCATCTCAGATCAGGTGTATACATGAATTAGTGTACTTTCCTTTTTGAGCAACTATGAGTTGTTTTCAGAGTGCTGACGGAAAATCACATGGAACCTAGAACTTCATGCAGCCAAAGGATTATTCAGATGATAGAGTGATGAGAGTCACAGAATTTATTACACATACAAAGACACACAAAGTTAAAACTGAAAGTCTCTTTCTAAAAGATTTACTGGAGAATATGCTACAACTCCAGAAGAAGTAGATGTAGTAAGCAATGGTATGTAAAGACTAATAGAACTTATTTTTATTTTTAAATAAGTCTTGAGTTTTAATCAGTGTACCTAACAGTATATTTAATAAGTAGATTCTCTGTCTCATCCAATGTAATTTGGCTCTCTCATGTGGATAGAGGAAAAGATATGAACCACTATAATTTATGAAGAACAATTGAATATTGATGTTTGTTTTTTTATGGTATAAAAATATAAAAAGGAAAGTTAATCAGTACTCTTGCCAGTCCTTGAGATGACTACCTGTAATACTTGTAACCATTTTTTTCTTGTTCCATGTGTAATTTTAAATAACTGAGATGTATATTATACATGAAATATTAATGTAAATTTCAGTTACTATTTGGGAAAAAAAAATCCAAAGACTATCAGCATGTGATATAGGAGGGAGAGATGAGGGAAATAAGAAGGAAATAAAAGCATGTTAAGTCTCATTTTCAGAAAGACAGTATGAGGGCTGGTGAAATGTTGATGTTGATTGTAAAGTACCAATTAAATTATGTATTTTTAATAGTTAAGAATAACTACTAGAATAACAGTAACATTCTAGGCTATAACTACACAATAGAAGTTTAAAAGGTAAAAGTTACATGTGTAATATTATACCAACAACTATGCAATGAAATGCATAATTTACTAAGAAAATTTAAATTATAAAACTGGCACAACATAAATAGAATACCTGATGAGACCATCATACATTGAATATATTAAAATCAAAATTAGGGGCACCTGGCTGGCTCAGTCTGTAGAGCATGCAACTTTTGATCTCTGAGTGGTAAGTTTGAGCCCTGACCCTCAAAAGGTACTAAGTCCTAATTCCTTTATAGGTAATGTCTACCAAAGTTTTAAGGTATGTGGAATTTCTAATTTATATAAACTGTTTCAGAGAATAAGAAAAGATGAAAAGCTACTAAATATATTTTATGATTCACATAAAACACTAGAATCACATATGACTAATGTTAGCAAATTATAGCAAATTACAAGACACTCATTTATGTACAAAAATTGATAGCTTCTCTAGAGACTTGCATAACACCTTATAAAGGATAGCAATAAAAAAAGATGCGATCTTTCATAGGCACAAAAACAACAAAATAGCTAGGAATAAAACCAAGTAATATTTTTAAATCCATGGGAAAATATGAAATACTGAAGGACCTAAAAAATGCTTTAGTATATGGAAAGATACATTTATAGATGCATTAGCTTAATATTTCTGACTATAGAGTCTTACAATACTAATTTTATAATTTCAATTAATCCCAAATAAAATCCCAGTACACTTTTTCACAGTAGTTGAAAATTTAATTCTAAAATTCATGTGCAAGAGTTAATGTAAATTGGTAGCCAAGATAATATTTGAAAATAAAAGATGGATTTTCCCTGTGTGATATTAAAACATATCATAAAATATAGTAATTAAAACTATGGAATTGGCTAAAGAAAGACAAATACATCAGTGAAATGAAATAAATAGAGATTAAATAGAAATTCAAGAGACTGGTCCATGCAAAGTTGGGAAATTAGGCTGTGGTAGATGCAGCATTTCATATCAATGGAGAAAAGACAGATTATTCAATATGTACTTTTCAGACAATTGTATAATCATTTAAAAAAATAATTATGTTCTTATGGCAATTGTAGTATCAAACTATGGATGAATTAAATAACTAAAAATAAAGGCCAAAGTAATGAAAATAATAGAAGAATGTATAAATGATTATGTTTACATCCTTGAAACAGAGAAGATCTTGTGACAAGACACCAAAAATTGATAAGATTGGCTGTATCAAATGTTAGGACTTTCATTGATGAAATATATCACTAATAGAATAGAAAGATGAGGACATTCATGAGGAGAAAATATTTGCAATGTAATAATAAAGGGTTTTCATCAAGTGTATACAAAGAATTTCTACA
This sequence comes from Neofelis nebulosa, assembly GCF_028018385.1. NCBI lineage: Eukaryota > Metazoa > Chordata > Mammalia > Carnivora > Felidae > Neofelis > Neofelis nebulosa. The sequence continues at coordinate 72,277,625 of NC_080785.1, read as the reverse complement.
AATCAATAAGAAAAAGACATGCAGTACAATACAAACTAGCAAAAGAAAGGTACAATTTATAGAAGAGAAAATATAAATGGTTAATGCAGGTATAAAAGCTAATACTATCTTCCAGAGAAGCAAATAATAAGGAAGTCCGCTGCAAATTCTACCTATGTAATTAAATTCTTATTTTTTAAAAAAGGAAAAAAAGGACATGTTTGAGCTTTAGATTTCAATCTTGTCACTTACTAATGATGTTTTCTTGGACAAATTCTTCTTTTCTTTCCCCCCAAATAAGTTGTACATCATAGGGTCATTTTAAAGTTTAAGTAAGATTAGTACTTGGTATATTAACAAGTGTTTGGTGATTGTTATGTAGTGTTACTTGTTACAGTGCTAGGAATATGACATAAAGCCGAAAACACCCCAAAACACTGGCGATTATCGCTAGTATTAAGGACAGAGTCATGAATAGCAGGTTGTTCTGTGATTCATTGCAAACTTTTCTCTTCTTTTTTTCCCTGATTCTACTATTTGATAGGGCAAGGTTGATGATGTTGCTAGTCTGTAGTAATTTGTCTACAATAAAGTCTGGTTTCCCAAAGGCTACTTAATCTCTTGCAAGAGAGATTGATTGCACTGATGGTTCAAATACTGGTCTCCCTACATCCATACCTTTATGATGTGAATTTGAAACTCCTCCCACTAAGAAGTAGAGTCTGTTTCCCTACCCCTTGAATATGAGTTGACCGGCTGACTTGTTGGGCCAATAGAATGTAGGAGAAGTGACAGTGTACCAATTCCAAACTTACATTTTCAAGAGATCTCATGTATTTCCACTTTCTCAAAACCTGGCTTCCACCATTAAGAACAAGCCTGGACTAGCCTACTCTGAGGGACCATGTGGAGAAGAGCTGAGGGACTTCAGTTGCTAGCCAACTGATGCTTGATTTTGCAAGAGAGTCCCATGTAGACGAGCAGAGCTGTGCACTCAACATGCAGCTGACTGACCAAAGATTTATGAGTGAGTGTAGAGACTAGAAGAATCACCTTGCTGCCATAGGTGCTTGAGCAATACTAAACAGTTTAGCTATGCAGTGATAACAAATTAATTCACCTTGTCTATAATATGTACTATATTTTCACATGTTTGCTTTTTCTTGAAAACATATGTTCAGTTTCCCCATTTCTCTCTTGTAATTCTTTTATTAACAACAAATATTTGATTTAAGTGAGCACTTAAAATTCTAACAAAGTAGATTAAATGGTATTCTCTAAATTTTGATAAAACTAGCATCATCACTTTGGACTAACTTTTGGTTGGCTTTTTTGAGTTCATGAGAAAAGGTTTGTGCCTTTTTCTCTTGTGTTTTTGTTATTGTTGTTCAAGGGGAGCATAAATGTACAAATAATCAGGCCAAATATGCATGATATCTTAAAAAAAGTGTCAACTTTTAAAAAACAAAAAGAAAATAAATAATCCGTTTACTTACTCTCTTTCCTTCTGGGATTGTTTTGTTTTCCACCTGGGATGTTCTGCACAATTTCAGTTGGAATTGGTTTTAGTTGTATTCCCACAACATTTAACTCTTAGACCAGTATGTGACTGAGCATCTTCCACTTTAATTGATCTAATTTGCACACATAATTCTGATGGAATTATTCATTGTAAAGTGCACCTCTGGGCCTTCCACAATTCTGCCTTTTTTCTGTGAATCCATTGCATTAATTTACCTGCAAATTCTTCCTTTCTCTAGAGGCTTCTCTCGGTTATGTAAATACTTTTGTACAGATTTCCCATTACAAACTGTTCTGAAACACTGTTCTCTCATTTTGTTTTTCCTGCTTAGATTTGGACATAGGCCTTGGAAGCTTCATAGTTGCAGTTCCTAATGATCTTTTTTTTCTCTGATAAATCAGAGATATTTGTCATATATCTGATTCATTAATAGCATGAATGTTATAATAGGCACTAAAATATTGATAAACGGTTCTAACTCTCAAAGATCCTAATTTCACTTCCAACACAATTAAATCTTTAGTGTTGAAGGTACATTAGTGATAAAGGTAAATGTTTGGTAACTTTACCCTTATTTATTTTACTATAAACTAGTTAGAGTGACAGTTGAAGATTGTGAATATAGGAAAGAGTTGAGGTAGCAACATAATTTCATTATTTTAATTCTGCATGGCATCAGTATCTTGTCACTAATAGCTGTTCCTAAAATGTTTGAACTGTGACCTTACAGCAGCCTTGTAAATAGGCAAAAGTATGTGGAGACCAAGAAATGCATTCAGCCTATCAGTCGTTATAGCTCACTTAACTGTTGCATCATCCTGTCATTATTTGTTCCCGTGTTTCTGCCCCTCATAGACTGTATGCTCTCAGAGGACAGGGATTTGCCTGAAGTACAATAGATAATTCAATTAATATGTGAGGAGACAGGGAAAAGAGGAAGGGACGAAGGGAGAGGGAAGTGCAGCATGAATGCATATATATAACTGTGACTCTAAGAATTAAACAATGGAAGAATAATCACATTGCAGATACTGCAGCTGGACTTCAGATCATAAGCTTCTATAGATGAGCAGAGAGGACCAATCTTAGGAATAGCACACTGCAGACGCCACTCTGAGTCTTGTGCTGTGAGTTTTGTAGGCAGGCAGAAAGGAGGGGAGGGCTAAGTTTACACATTTAACTGTGTAATAGCAATTGCACCCACACCCCAGGCTCCTCTTGGCTCTTGATGTAAATTTGAACTCCACCTCTGGCTGGTGGGACAAAAGGGAGAAGACAGTTCAACCCTTGTCCTACCCTTGTCCTGCCTTCCGTCTCACCCTGCTGCCTTTCTTTCCTCCTTCCCTCCTCTTTTCCTTCTTTCTTTCCTGCTTTTTTCTACAAAGATAAATGGTTTGAAAAGTCTCAGATAGATAGTTCTACCTTAAATGTTAAGTATACCAACCATATACTCAAAAAACTGGTGATTTGGTTCATAATACAGAATTACCAAGATTTTTATATACAGCTAATGAGACTTGAATGCTTATGATCAGTTGGTTTTAACAGTTTCTGATACATGAAGAAAACATCATAAGGCATCATTTGCTTAGTAGGATGAACCTGTATTGAATTAATAGGAAATAGTGTAAATTGGTGAATTGTCCTCATAGTGCCTTCTGATGTATATTGGATTATATCTTGAAATATTAATATTCTGACTGGCAATGCAGTGTGATGACTCATAGGCTGAATTGAATATGGATGAGTTTTATTAAGGAGCTGAATGATTTGCAACAAATAAACAGCATCATAAATGTTGGTGCTTATTTCTGGGACAGATGTAATCATCAGGAAGAGATAAAGCCAATGTGTGTATTAGGAAGGAGGTAGTTTGAGGTATTGCTGGGTAGTGGCTATTTTTAATTTACTTGGTGATATGACATCATACTGTAAAATCAGGACAGATATCTAAAAGAAAATTCTCATGACCCCAACCTTTACTGTTTTGAACATAAACTGCACGTTAAAATGCATTATCTTACTATCTGTCATGAAGAAAACTCACGATAATTCTTCCCATATGGTGCTGTGCATTTAATTCTCTTTAACAGAGCCACCTGAGTATGTATAAAGTCAGTGATGGAAATGGAAGCTATTTACTTTGATGGCATTACTCCTGAATCATTTATCACTGCCAATACTCCACAAAACTGCTGGGACCAGATCCTGTTGATAAGTTATTACATTCTGAACCTGCTGCCTTATTTCTAGCATGCAATAAAAATGAACTCAATATCTGTAACTTTAATATTAGTTTTCTTCTCTGTTGGTAAATGGTTATCTTTAACATTCACTATGTAGAATGATGATTGTAATAAGCCAGAGGCACTCATCGTCTGCTCCGACCTTCTTATCACCCATACACCTTTGCTGCCCTTCAGCCCTGCTCCCCTACTTGGGGACCTAAAAATGCTCCAAGTGTGCCTTTACTTTCTTAGTTGTTAGCTTCCTTCCAACCTCTGCCTCACCTCAGACTGTCTCCACCACCCCCTCCAGAAATCTGACCAGAGTCTAGGTCTGTCTTGATCACCTTTATCTACAAGGGGACTACTACAACACAGAACTGAAGGGAATAAGAGGGCCAGCAGTCATATTCCAATAGTTTAACATTGGAATGAGCAATTGAGACAGTGCGACCTCAGATTATAATGCCAATTCTAACCAAATGTGTCAGGAAATCTTAGTTTTGTCAAACTGTTTTCTCTCTGCTCTCCTGTCTTCTCTTTTCTATCTTCAGTCTATAAAACTTAGAGAAATTTTCCATAGGGGAAAAAAAGAGTATTTTTTGAGATCCCCTTTCCCTCTAGCATCCAGTTGTTTCCGCAGATTTAATAGTCATAATTCTTTTAGCTCCGAATTGTTCCTGCCAATAATGAAAGAGCAGGCAATCGATAAGTTTCAAAATTAAAGTTGCAGAAAATATGCAAAAGGATTCTATCTCTGATAGCTAGAAACTTACAGTGTAGTTACTGTTGCCAATAATTTGGTAATATAAAATGTGTATTCAGATAATTAATTCTGACACAATATTTTCAAATTGAGGCAATGTTTTCTTTTTGTTAAAGGTTAAAAAATGCTACCTAGTGGCATGCCGGGGTCTGTGAACTGTATATTAGATATAAGCTATAATTTAGTCCTTTAGGGGCTGAAAAAAAATTAAAAATAGGATTCTCCTGCATCTGTTGCACATTTTAAACACATACTAATTGAACCCAGTGGTTACTGAGTGTCACAGAAATATTTACTGTGTTTACCTGCTTGTGGGATTGCTGGGGGCAGCGAGCTGAGGATAAACCCTTAAGTCTGAGAGACAGAGAAGTAATTACCTGTTTGCCTCAAAAGTATATGGAATAAAAATGTGTGGAGTTATTATACTGTCTCCAAGTAATTTTGTTTTCTGATTGACGGGTGTATGATGAAAGAATTAAAATACAAGGTGGAACAGAAGAAAAGTATGTAGAAAATGCCATTTCCACAGCCTCACTCATTGTGCTGTAAGGAAAGGTGGGTCTGACTGCTAGTAACAGTCTTAAGAAACAAAATAATCAAACAAGTGGGACTGAGGCAGTGGCCTTCTCACAGAGGCTTGTGACTATTCAGTTATATGGGATGATAAAGCTAATGATGATCATGACGACGCCAGCAGCTGCTTTTTAGATGCTTATTCCATGCCAAGCCCTACTAACTCACGTCATCTCGAAAATAACTCTGTTGGTAAGTTAGTATTCACCATTGGTTTTTTTTTTTTTTTTACCATCTCTATTTAATCAATGCAGAAATTGAGAGCTATAGAATTAATCCAGGCCACTGGAGCTAGTATTTGAAATAGCCATTCTGACTTGCAAGTCCATATTTTTCAATGCTGTGATACACTGCTTCTATAGCAAGAAATTGAGAGGAAGTAACAAAAACCAAGAAAACCCTCTTAACTCTATGGGCAAATCAGTTGCCTTCTCTTTCTAATTAAAAATGGTATTCTTTCTTGAGCTTGATCAGCCACTTCGTCTTGAGTAATTTTCAGATGTTTGAAAACTCCAGGTCCCATTTACCAGAATTATACCTAATCTGAAAGAAGTCCCATAACCAGTAAAGGAAATTCCAAAGGAACAGCTCTGGAGGTGTTCTGAGCATTTATAGACATGCGGGCACCCCCAAGGTGACAGTCTTGAAGACGAATGTTCTGGGTTTTTTGTTTACATCTAGTGTATGGGTTTAAAAAAATCAATAATATTTTCTTATTGGCATTACTTTTAGAGAAACTGTATTTATAAACACCAAGGAAAAGCTACACAATATATGTAAAAGTAAACTAAATGCATTAAGTGTGAAAATTGAAAGCTAAAAGAAGAAAATCTAGGTAACAGCTAGTAGAATAAAGCCTTTGAGGTCTTGGTTTAGAGAGTCAGTGCTTTCAAAAAAGATTTGGAAAAAAAACAGAAGCATATGGAGGTTGAGAATTGATAAGTTGGATTACATTAATATTAATTAAATGTTCCACGGACATCCTGGTTAAAGTTAGCAGACAGGTGAGGTGACAGGCTAACAGAAGATATTCTCAATGTCTGAAACTTACAAGATTTCATTTTTAAAATATGTGAGAGATTTCTTCAAATCTGCTAGTAAAAGACAGTCCAATAGAAATAAAGAGATAAAAGACATAAATATGCACATGAAAGAAGGGGAAATCCAGGTGGTTAATGCGTGTGTGTGTAAAATGTGTGTGTATACATATGTGTATATATATGTGTGTGTGTATATATGTGTGTGTGTGTGTATGTATATGTCTATTTACATACATATATATATGAAGAAATTTCCTAACTCTTAACAGAAATCCAAAATGTGGTGATTTACTCTTCCATGACCATTATGTTAAAAAAAAAACAACCCTGGAGAGTTTGAAAACATAGGCAATGCTTTAGACCAGTGTATGGGGAAGCAAGGATCCTTATCTGAAGTTGGAAGAAAAAACTGGCACAAACATTCTGGGAAGCAATCCAGATATACTAATCTCCATTGATCAACCATTGCTACATTGTAATCCACTTCAAAACCCGGAGACCTACAAGAGCAGGCACTTATTCTTCATGTGATGGAGTGTCTGCTGGAGCTGCTCTGATGATCTCCACTGGGCTCTTGTGAGTCTGCCATTGGGAGTCAACTTACCAAGACTGGGCAGCAGGGGGGGGGGGGGGTCTGTTTGAAGCTGAAGGTTCTCTAGTCTGGATTCTCAATACGGGTTGAGCTGAGTTCTCCCCCAGATTTCTTTCATCCTTCTTGGACCATCAGGCTAGCAGAGGGTAGCTGTGGCAGAGGCACAAAAGGGCAAGTGGAAGCTTTGAAGGAGTCTTCATGCCTAGGTTTGAACTAGAACTGGCACATGGTTACTTCTGCCCACAGTCTCTTGGCCAAAACAAGCATATAGTAGTAGGTACACTCCACTTTAAGTGGGAGTATCTGTTAAGTTGTAAGAAAATGAGTGTGGATACAGGGAGGAGCAAAGAATTGGGGCCAGTGGGCCAATAATTCCACTAACCACAATGCCTTATGACTTAGCTGCTATATTTCTTGATATGTATTTCAGAGAAACTCCCCCCTCCCCCACATGTCTACAAGGAAATAAGTGTGAAAAAACAAAAAAATTATTGCAAGATTGTTTAAGATAGTAAAGGTGAGCTTCTTAGGAAACCCTCACTGAAGGAGTGAACAAGTAAAATATGGTATATACCTTCAATGGACTACAATATGACAGTCAGAAGTAATTAATTAGATTTATATATAGCAGCATGGACAGATCTCAGTAACTTAATGTTCACTTTAAAAAGCAATAAAAAGTATGAAAGTCGTCGTATAATGTCACTTATGTAACCTCCACTGTTACATAATAACACTGTATATTTTATTTTATTTTATTTTTAAACTTTATTTATTTATTTTGAGAGAAAGAGTGGGAGAGGGGCAGAGAGAGAGGAAGAGAGAGAGAATCCCAGGCAGGCTCCACTCCATCAGCACAGAGCCCAAAGCGGGGCTCAAACTCACAAACTGCGAGATCATGACTTGAGCTGAGATGAAGAGTCAGACACTTAACTGACTGAGCCACCCAGGTGCCCCAACACTGTATATTTTAAAGGTACACATATAACTGTTAAAGGACATGTGTTAAATAAATAAGAGTGTGTACCAAAGAGAAAGCAAGGAATACAATTGATTATGGGGAATTTAGACAGAAGAAAAAAATAATAAAACAAAAATGGAGGTTTCTCAATAAACCAAGAATTTAATCCAATCAATTTTGTGCCCCTGTGATTTTTAAACATAAAGGATTTTATAACAAAAGACCCTAAAGGAGAGACTAAAATGAGCATAGCACATTTGGAATATTCATAAAGAAAAAAGTTTTCAGCAGAGTTTTGGAGTTACAGTGGTTTTGGTTTGAGAAAGGATGTTCTAGAGAGGAACATGTCATGGTCAAGGCAGGAACAGGAGAAGGATGTGTGAAAATTGTACGGGGCTTCTGGCAGAAATTTAATGAAAGCTTGACAGGGTGTAACAATAGATGAAAGCATAAGGCAGAGTTTCTTGTAATCTGTCATTGGAGCTTTTGTTTTGATCTTTTCATAGTTTTGGAGGTCTTTGAAAGCACCTGGAAACAATTAAGTGGAGCCTGATAAAAATGAGCCCTTTGGAAGAGAAGTTCTCTGAACACTTGTGTGCTATTCCACTGTCCTTCAGAAATCACAGCTATCAGAGATTCTATAACACTTTTTTGTTCTGAGACACTGATAATAAGAGAAGTCTTCCAAGAGTGTTAGGAATTATTCTCTCCCTGGAATATAAAAAAACAACTAACCAACCAACAACAATGACAAAAACAGAACAAAACAAAACCTTTTGTTGGTGTTGTAGGGAACAATATCAGTTGTTCAGCTCACATCAGAAGAAATATTGAGGGGCAGGGACTAGAAATAGACCCTGTGTGGTTCTCTATTTTATCATCTCAAGGTCACCTGGCATGGCCTCTAAAATTATTAACACCTTTTCTTTAAAGTAAAGCCTTCCTCTATTGGAAACATATTTTGGGTTAAAAACGAAATGTACTTTTAGTCACTGTTTAATAAACTGTAAATTGGCAGGGAAAATTATGAAAGGTAATTTTACAATTTATATTATTTAAAATGTCAACATTTTTTAACTCAGTAAATTTAGCCCCAATTTTCTAATTCTGATATCTAAAGAAATAATTAAATATAAACAAAACATGCATAAAAATTAATCCTAATATGATTATAATAGCAAAAAATGAAAGCTAGCTAAATAAGCAAGAACAAAGTTTAAAGGAGTTGTGGAATGGTACTAAGTCATGAAGAACATCTTTAAAAACATTTGGTAACATGGAAGAAACACTCCAAATACATTGGCATGTGAAAAAGCAAGACATAATTATATACCAAAATTGAGAAAAAATATACTTCAGTATTAACAGTGTTTATCTCTGAATATGGGACTATACATAAAATAATTTCTTGTTTCTTTCTTTTCCAAATTCTCTTAAGCAATTATTTGTCGCCCTTATACAACAAAACAAATAACACATGTTATTTATAAAATCGTACTGAATAAATAAATAAGTTAAATATTGTGTTAAACTGGTAATTTAAGTTATTCATAATCATTCTCATTTTTAAAATGTATGTTTGAGTTCCTCCAGGCAGTCCTTAAAAATGGACATTCTAGATATACATCCAGTCATATTTTGGAAAATTTCCAGGAATATTCAAGGCACATATGCTACCTGGATACAGAGGATTTGATTACAAGGAAATGGCTAAATTAGAAGTAAATTTTACATCCTCAAAGAATTGAAGAAAATTGAAAAGGCAGCAAAAGCTGTGTTTTTGCAAAGCATAGTCAAGTACCTTTTTCAAAAGGGTATTTATTCTAATTCATACACCACGCCTCAGGATGGATTCATATTCTAATTCACTGCTCACAGTATCCAGGGCACTTCTCAAGCACCAGGCGTGGGTTGTGGTGTTTTTAATAATTGATAGCTAAATGAAGAATAAGCTCATGCCAGAAATTAAGAGGGCAATTTAAAGAAATGAATAAAGGCTATGAAGGCGAGGACCACAACCTGTTAAATGTTGATCATCTCCTGTTTTCTTATCTTTCCCCCAAGGCTTTGTTGTTGTTTTTTTAAACAAAGTACCCCCAACAACAGTTAATAGTACATTCAGCCATGTAACCACCTGCAGAATTTCTGATTAGCAGGGATCAGAGGACATTTTCATTTGTAGGAACCAATCCGTTTATCCTCAAAATAGAAAAATAAGCCACAAAGTATGACAGACCGCAAACACGGAGTGTTTTTCTTGCTGAAATGATAAATAACAGTAGTCATCTAGTGTGATGTCATCAGATAGGAATATAAGGCTCAAGACCGCAGTTGGATCATTAAGGTGCTTACGAAGAAGTGAATTTCAATCCCATATATTCTTTTCCTTGCATGAAGTGTTTCCAAGGCCAAATGTGTGCATCCTTGGGTTCCTTGGAGTATCCCAAAGGAAAAGAATTTAGTCCCGTGGTTTGCTCCATCAACACCACATGCCAAATGCTTCCAAGATTGAGAATGCGCCCTGTGCCCTTCTTACAAAGTTTGCTTCAGGAAGTGATCTCATGTCAAATTACCAATGGATCCAATTTGACAGATACTCCCTGTTCCCAAACAAAAGGAAGAATGTCTCTCCTCACTCTTAGTTGGAAATTACTGGCCAGAAACCATGTGAGGGTGATTGAGTTACTTCATGATCTGTCAGAAGATCTGACATAAAAGAAGATCTGCTTCATGATCTGTCATAAAATCATTCCTTATGATGGGAATATTTGAGTTGCATTTTCACACAAGTTTCCCAAATTGCAAGACTTGCTGAACAAACACCTACTCATTTACCAAGGACTCAGAAGCCTGGAATGCACAGTGACCCATTCAAACTGGAAGCCGACATTTAGGCTTTGTTTCAAGTAAGTACCAATTCGGACTAGAAGGCATAAAATATTATGTCATAGAGGCCATAAAAAGATCATATGGAAACTTAATAAATAGAAGATGGGGCAGGATCAACTCTGAGGTCTAAAAACTAACTGAGAGTCAGCCATGGCATCTGCAATTTGTTTTTCTTTTTTAGTAAATGGGAATGGAATCACTGTATTTGGGGGAGTACAGCAAATATCCTCTGAAATGCCATCTTCATTTTTTCCCCAACGTTGCCTTGGCATACATTTAGTGTTTACTTCTAGAGTTAAGTTTTGAAGATCATCCAGTGTAGAAAAGCTGAAATGGACTAAGTTTTGACAAATAAGCAGCTGGAGGAGGAAGGGAAGAATTGCCCTGAACAAGAAAAATAAGCAAAGACACAGGGAATGGAATAAGATTTGTTTTCTATTTCTAGTGGAAACAGATAAAAAGAATTTAACTGGCAATCGGAAGGTTTAATTTAGATATCTTGAAGATTTTACAGGTTTGCTAGCTACTGATAATTGCTACTTTTTACTATAAGCTAAATTCTTTAGGTGCATCATAGGTATGAATTTCAACATCACAAATTCAAGTGTGCAGAATATCTGATTTTCTTTATTGCTCTAATTGTCAGATCTCTGATCTGAGCATCCAGCCTGCCTCATGTAGGAAACTTAATAGAGTCATTTCTGATTTTTTTTTCTCTTTTCAGTATGGTGATTTTTTTTTTTGGTCTGTTTATACCTAGAGGGTCAGAAACCCTTCCTTCCAGATTTACTCTCTCTCCTGTCACCCAAAAGCTTACAGAGACAAGACCGGGTACAGACTGCCATGCTCTGGTCCAAACAACTTCTCCCACTTGCCCCAGGGGCTGGCTTTGTCTTCAGCTTCCCAGGATTTCTCCCTGTCCTTAACTGAGCTCTCTACCTCACAGCCTATCGGCAGTGTCCCGATTCAGAAAACTGAGCTGAAACACTCAGCTGGTCCTGGAACACTCCCTGAACTGTTCTGAATTCATGCATTTAATTTTTATTCAAATCCCATCCATTCTTCAGAGCCCCAAATATTTCTTCCTGATCCCCTCACCAGAAGGGATTTTTCTTTTTTGAATTCACAGTGTGCCCCTCTCCTATGGCCTTTATCACCTTCTGTTGGCACATTCAGCTGGCAAACACTAGTACAGGTGGAACCCTTGTTGACTGCTGGCATCTGTGCGATTGGGAGGATGTTCTGATTGACTCTTGGCTGTGTCCTACTGGTTTTTTGTTTTGTCTTGTTTTTGCATTTTTAATTCCACCTCTGCCTTCTGCCCTGGATTATAATTATACCCTTCCTTCTCTCTCCTACTGTAAACTCCTTGAGGAAAGATATGTTTCAGTTTGGTAGTTCATTCAATGCCTTGCCCATAGTAGGCAATCAAAAATATTTACTAAATAAATCCTTAGATAAAACTAGACGAGGCCACAACATTTTCTTTGGTGTAAGGATGAAAAAGCCAGAGGCATCCTTCATCATTGGCATATGAATACAGTTTACTTGCCAGCATTACTCTCTTCTGCCTACTCCCTAATGCCTCCTCAAAGTCTCATAATTTTTAATTTGAGAAAAGAACCAGTGGGGTACTTTGGTTTTAATCTGTGGGGAAAAAAATAAAATAAAATAATTCAAACTTTGTTCTTCTACCACTGACAGTTAATAATATCTACTGTCATCACACTGAGCATTTTTAAAAGGCATTTGAGAAATTTATCTTTTCCCTGATTTAACATTACATTTTAATTTCAATTCCCTCTCAGGAGGATTAAAACTCAGCAGCACTTTGTCACTTTTGTGACATTACTTTGAGATAAAAACAGAAATAGTAAATACAGCTTAAGAATGCTTGTAATTCACAAGGGCCAGATCCTGAGACTTTCATAAAATGCCAGATTATTATACAGCATCGTTGTGAAAGACTTGGTTTTATTTTCATGACTATTAAGTGAAAATACAATAAAATAAAAATGAGCCCCTCCTGCCCTATTGTAGATACTGAAAGACGATTTTTTTTTTTTTTAACTTCAGAACACTTAGTTTGTGAGAATAGAGAACAACACAAAACTGTTGAGATGTAGATGTTGGTTGGAGGGTTTGCCCACCTCTATGTAAGAGACTGGTGTTTACATCAGCTTTCTAGAATATAGGTTCCATTTCCTGTCTTCACAGAGTTACAGATGAATACGTGAGGTACCCATGAAATCATCTGCAAATTGTTGAAACTATGAATGTTAAATCCACCAATCTGGAGGCCTGCTGTTCAGGCATTCACCAACTTAGCACTAACCTGGGAGTCCTCCGTGTTTATATGGTTATAATTCCTACCACCACTACTGTTTTCTTAATGACTCCCAAAACTCCTGAAGGAGCTGCCAACTCCTGTGTCATCCTCAGTCTCCTGGAGCCCAGTGTTCAGAGGAGCTTTGAACTTGGAGTTTAGGATTTGATAAACTTCAGACAGCTCAATGTCTGGAAGGGGCTGGGCTCTGGATTCAAGTTTACTGTCATGATTCTCAGAGCCTGGAGCACAGTCAAATGCAGATTTTTATTCCTAACACCTGACCTACTGGACTAGACTCTCTAGTGGGTCAGCCTGGGAATCTGCATCTTAAACTCCCTCCTCCTACCGTGTAAATTTCAGATTGCCCACAGTCCCAGAAAAATGAGTTCCCAACACGAATAGCTTTACTGACAATTTCAGTCAAGAAACCAAGGTTGCCTTCCTGAGTAGTGCCTCACCTGAGTAAAAAGCTCATGAAATTTTAAACCTGCACATAGAACAAAATTAAATTTCTGATCTCAATATAATTCACCAACATTTTTGAGGAATATTTAAATGATTCCTTTTGTCTCCCAAGATCCCAAGCACAGAAATCCATTCAGCTATTGTTGGACTAGAAAACTCAGGATGACCCAGATGACTATGCATTCATGATGGGGTCTGAGAAGGGGGTGCCTTTGCTCAACTCTGTCAGGTTAAAATTATTCAGACTACTTCTACACAAACAGCACATCTGTAGTGAACATTCCAGTTTTATTTACTGTCAGCAGCCTTGAATGATGATTGCAATAAAAACATATACTCCTGTCTGAAACCAAATAGAAGAGGCTCCTGTTTTTCACTTATCGCTGAAAAATTCTATTTTAGAGAGGAACTGAAAGCTTTTGTTTTTCAAATAGCACATTATAAACATCACTTAGAACATTACCTTATTCATTTTTGTTCAACTAATAGTTTCTTCAAGTTAGTTAGGTGATTGCTAGCAATTAATTAGTAAGGTTAACATTGTTTTTATTGATCAGCCTGACAGCAGTGATTGACAACATTAATATAATTGCTTTATTTTTCAGAAAACCTTACCATGAGAACCAAATAGTAGTAGGAAACAGTTGGGAGATAAAGAAAAATAGATTATATGCTTTAGATTGGGCCAATTACTTTAACATGCTGCCAGGGCTTTGATAACTGAATTAAAGGCAAAGGCTTTCTACCCTTAGGCAGCTAAGAGCTTGTTTTCTGTCCTTCCCAATACCTCCATGACACTGAATCTCCACAGGGGACAGAGAAGAAGTTGGTCTATGATCTGACATAGGACCCTACATTACTCTTTCAATTATAATCACGATGAGCAAATAAAGAAATAGTTTGTGACCAAAGTTAGAAAATTCAAAGTTCAGTGGCTACATTTAACATCTTTTCTTATGAAATAAGAGATCAACAGGGAAGGGAAGACAAGTTTGCTCCACTTTATACCCCCTCTAAAGTTCTAACACAGTTACATATATTCCCTCCTAGTTGTCATTCAGATATGGGATTAATATTGGTGATGTTACAGAATGATCCTGGACCTGGCTACAATATTATTCCCTTAAGTAATTCTTGTTCAAAGATTACTAGGAAGAGAAGGTAAAACCTGAGGATCAGTTCCATCTGGTGACTGATCCAGAGTTCCAAGGTTTTCCCTGGGGATTTAACAGAAATCCTTCAGTCCTTTGTTTCTTGACCTTCTCCTACAAAAGGACTAGTTCTTTTTTTTCCCTGAAATGACTAGTTCTTTATTGTACTCGACCTACCCTTCAATATGACTGTGTTAAACCTTTATAATTACTACAGCTGTTGAAAATTTTAAAGATCATTTTTCTTCTCATTTAAATGATTAGGAAAACAAGTATAGGTTTTGTTTGGATATTTGCTCAGGATGTTATAACTATTCTAAAAGTTGTTCAAATACATGTTTCAAACTACTTACAATAAACATAAAATTGTAGATCCCCCTTTCATTAGAATTACCACTTACTGAGAACACTTTTTTTTAAGTTTATTTATTTATTTTGAGAGAGAGAGAGAGAGAGAGCATGAGCAGGGAAGGGACAGAGAGAGAGAGAGAGAGAAGGAGAGAGAGAGAATCCCAAGCAGGCTCTGCACTATAAGCTAGAAGCCTGATGAGGGGGTCGAATTCATGAACCATAAGATCATGACCTGAGCCAAAATCAAGAGTCAGACACTTAACCAACTGAGCCACCCACGCAATCCAAGGCTGTTACTATTTTAATAGGGATTGCATGAAATCTATGGATTTCTTTGGGTAGTATGGACATTTTAACAATATGTGTTCTTCCAATCCATGGGCATGGACTATCTTTCCATTTGTTTGTATGGTCTTCAGTTTCTTTCATCAGTGTTTTATAGTTGTCAGAGTACAGATCTTTCACCTCGGTTAAGTTTATTTCTAGGTGTTTTATTATTTTTGGTGAAATTGTAAATGGAATTGTCTTCTTAATTTTCTGCTGCTTCATTATTAGTGTATAGAAATGCAACAGATTTGTGCATATTGATTTTGTATCCTATGACCTTACTGAGTTCATTTATCAGTTCTAGTAGTTTTTTGGTGGAGTCTAGGGTTTTCTATATATAGTATGTCATCTGCAAATAGTGAAATTTTTATACAAGTTTGACTTTTTTAGATTCCACACATAAGTGAGATCATGGAGTATTTGTCTTTCTGTGTCTGTTTTTTTTCACTTAGCATAATGTTCTCAATATTCGTCCATGTTGTTGCATATGATAGGATTTAATTTTTTAAGGCTGAATAATATTCCTCTGCATGCATATGTGTGTGTGCATGTGTGTATCACATTTTCTCCATTCATCTGTCAGTGAACACTTGGGTGGTTTCCACATCTTGGCTATTGTCAGTAATGCTTCAATGAATATGGGCATAAGATATCTCTTCAAGATTCTGATTTCATTTATTTTAGATATATACTCAAGAGTGGGATTGCCGGATTGTATGGTAGTGCTCTTTGTAACTTTCTGAGAAAGCTCCATACTGTTTTCTGTAAGGCTGTACTAATTTACATTCCCACCAGTAGCGTACAGAGGTCTCCTTTTCTCCACGTTATCTTTTGTCTTTTTGGTAGTAGTGATTCTAACAGGTGTGAGATAATATCTACTGTGGTTTTGATATGAATTTCCTTGGTGACTAGTGATGTTGAGCACCTTTTCATATAGCTATTGGCCACTTGTATGTCTTTGTTTGAGAAATGTCTATTCATGTCCTTAGCCCATTTTTTAATCAAGTTGGGTTTTTTGTTTTGTTTTTTGCTATTGCGATGTTTGAGTTATATATTTTGGATATTAACCTCTTATCAGATATATGGTTTGCCAGTAGTTTTTATCATTCTGTGGGTTGCCTTTTCACTAGTTGATTGTTTCCATTGCTATGCAAAAGCTTTTTAGTTTGATACAATCCCACTTGTCTGCTTTGGTTTTGTTGCCCTTGCTTTGGGGGCCACATCTTAAAAATCATTGCCAAGACCAATGACAGATGCTCTTCCTTATGTTTTCTTTTCATAGTTTAATGGCTTCAGGTCTTACATTTAAGTCTTTAATATATGTTGAATTTATTTTTATATGTGGTGTGAAATAAAGGTCCAACTTGATTCCTCTGCATATGGATATCCAATTTTCCAACATCATTTATTAAAGAGACTGTCCTTTCCCTATTGTGTGTTCTTGGCACTTTTGTCAAAGATCAGTTGAGTGTAGATGCCTGAATTTATTTCTGGCCACTCTGTTCTTTTCCATTGGTTTATATGTCTGTTTTTATGCTGGTACCATACAATTTTGATTACTGTAGCTTTGTAACATATTTTGAAACCCGGAAGTGCGGTGCCTCCAGCTTTCTTCTTTTTCCTCAAGATTGCTTTGGCTAATAAAGGTCATTTGTGGTTCCATACGAATTTTTGGATTATTTTTTCTATTTCTGTAAAAAATGCCACTAGTATTTTGATAGAGATTGCATTTACTCTTAATTGCATAGTTGTTAATTAAGCCTTTTGAGCAACAGATTCCTTTGAGTATCTGATGAATTTATACATCTTTACCCCAGAAAAATAACCATATCTATATACTTGGAGTTATATATATATATACATACATATGTATATATAAGTACATATGTATATATATAATATATATATGTGTATATGTTATATATATATATATTACTACCACCCCTAATATATTAGCAGGAAGTTGCTTTAATTGCTTTGATATATTTAAATGGATCACGATTTAAGTTTCTCTCTTTGGAAACAAGAGTACTAGTTGGAACTTCTCTTACATATATATGGAACAGTGAAGTCATTGGAGGAAAACCCTATGTTTTTAGTCTCAAGAGTTTGCTTTATCACTGAAGACCTAAAAGGCTCTCTATGTAAATTAAACTAATTTATAAAGAGTCTGAAGATGATGTTGAATATATCATTCTTTGTAATTAATTAAGAATTTTTAACCAAAGAAAAGTTCCTCTTGATTGTGAAAAGTTTTAAACTTCAAATGCAAGTTTGTAACTTTTCCTTAGAAAAAGAAATATACCATAGATATACTTTTGATTCAAATTGCTTTTATCCTAATGCACAAATAAGTTTTACATTGTTGTATTTCCATGTTTTTTTTTTTTTTTTTGGAGGTGTAAGTGAATTTTTATTGGGAAGGGAAGTTGTCAACTTAAACAGCAGCAAATGAAGAATGAGTAAGGAAACTTCCTGTTGTCACAGATACCCAAGACCTCCATCATATTTGATACAGGAGGAATTTCAATTTGCGACCCCCCGCGCAGAAATGCCAAATGCTTTTCCGTTCAATCTAATACTTCTGGATTCCTACCAAAAAGGAATACAGGAAGAGCACGGAAAAGTTGCTTACTAAAAGGAAACCCCCAAAGAAGTAAGGGAGGGAATGGAGAAATTAAGAAGTTATGTAGAACACTTTTGAAATTGTAATGAACTGCATTTTCATATCTTCACAGTAATACAAAACACAGTCACTTGCAGAACTGGTTCAGATTACTTAAATACCAGATACATTTTTAGTCCTCTACATAAGTGTTTGGAAGTTACTGACGTTCGTATGAAATGAAGCTATTAATACTTTTCTACAGCAGTAACTGCACACCAGGAAGGCCAAGACAAACACAAATCAAGGAATGGAGTTTTCCCAAAGCCGCAGTGTGAAAAGACTATGAACAGTTGATTCCATACACATGAATGGGTTTCTTTGCTATAGGAAATCCAAATGGAATAAGGAATGGAGATGAGTAAAAAGGTTTCTTGAGGGGAAGAAGGATGACACCCTGTACGCATTTAGTTTTCTGCCCCTTCTGCCGCGTCACATTCTTCTCCTGCACTGTCTGATGTCCATAATGTTAGGTTGTCTCTAAGCAACTGCATGATGAGGGTGCTGTCTTTGTAGGAGTCTTTGTTCAATGTATCAAGTTCTGCAATGGCCTCATCAAAAGCTATTTTAGCCAGTGTGCAGGCAAGCTCTGGGTTATTAAGGATCTCATAGTAAAATACAGAAAAGTTAAGAGCCAGCCCCAGGCGGATGGGATGTGTGGGCTGCATCTCCTTCTTGCTTATATCAAAAGCCTCTTGGTAAGCTCCTTGGGAATTATCTATCGTTTGTTTTCGATCATCACCACATGCAACTTCAGCAAGGTACCGGAAGTAATCTCCCTTCATTTTCAGATAGAAGACCTTACTCTCTGGATTAGTTGCATTGGCTATTAAATACTTATCCAACAATTCCAGCACCGTGGTGCAGATGGACCTCAGCTCAGACTCCACTTTCTCCCGGTAGTCCTTAATCAGCTGCAACTTCTTGTCGGAGGTGTCGGTTTTCTGCTCGATGCTCGAGATGACCCTCCAGGCAGACCTGCGGCCCCCCACCACGTTCTTGTAGGCCACCGAGAGCAGGTTGCGCTCCTCGTTCGACAGCTCGGCGCCCTGCTCGGTCACGGCCTTCATGCAGGTGGCCATGTCGTCGTAGCGCTCGGCCTGCTCGGCCAGCTTCGCCTTCTGGATCAGCTCCGTCTTCTCCATGAGGACGGGGAGATAGAGCGAGGGCGAGCACCGACCCGGATCGGGAGGAGGCGTGCGGACGGCCTTCACGTCTCCGCGGCCGCGGCGCGAGTCCCACCACTTTGATCCGCTTTTGGCTTTAGCCGAGGACCCTCCCCTGTTTTTTTTTTTTTTTTTTTTTATTGGGCCTTAGTGTATGTAGAAAACTCTTATTGCGATACCTTAACCTAATAAGAAATTTTTTTAAGGTAATGACTGTCACAGAGCCTTTTTCTCCAATTCAGAGTCTTCCCTGATAATTCATCTAGTCTGGATTCTCTGTAATTATGTGGCATTTATATTCTCTCTTCAATGTACTCATATTACTTTTATGTCAATTGCCAGAATTCTTTCGGGCAAAATAAGTTGGGCCTACATTTTCCTTTGCTGTGTCCCTAGTAATTGTTTAAAGAGTACTGTGAAGGCTCTTTTTTAATTCCTCTCACTTTGAGGTGAGCCTTTATAAAGGTGGACATAATGCAGAAAGCAGTGACTTGCGCTGAGAATGACATTGTTTCATAAAAATGTCAGTGATTATTAATTCATAGAAGATTTGTGAGGCAAGTGGAAAGACCTGATAAGCCTCATTTCCTTGACCATATTCATTTTTCACCCTGGAAAATAAATTTTGCTAATCACTGTTTAAAATTGCATTTGCCTTTTACCCATGTTCATTTTAATTAGTTCAAGTTTGTGGGATGTAAAAATGTTTTCCTATTCATCAAGATGTTACTAGAATAATGCTGTCCAGAATCCTAGGCATTCCTGAGAAAACGGGCTTCTTTGTAATATTAAAGAACCCTTCTAAGGGCACTTTCCCAAATATGTGTACCAAAAGTCCAAAAGTATGTAATTCCAAAGAAAATAACTTATTTTTAAACCTCTCATCCTTGAAAATCCAGGAATTCTAAGGAATAATTACATTAACCTACACTGCACTCTACATTTTCTCAAGTAAACCTCCAAGAACACAGAGTGCTGTTTTAAAAACAGTACTGCACTAACCTGAAAGGCTATTAAACTGCAAATAATATTTCTTTCCAATACCAAATTCTCACAACTTGCTTTCAAATGCTGGGGATATCCTCTGAGGCTCCTCTGTGCATCCAAAGGTCAAGGAACTGACATTTCAGTATCAGCAACATAACTTCGGAACCTAGGAGGAAGATAAACACAGTGAGTCACTTGTCCAATCTTGACAAGTAATATGACTCGTGCAATGTGAGACCTCCCAAATGAAAACAACAGATGTTAGTATCTGCTTTGGGTAAGAGATCCTGGCAGGTCATAGCCAGAATCAGAATGAGCATCTTGAACTCCCTTAAAAAAAAAGAGCTATCAGGTTAAGAGGATCTAAATCCAGAAATTATATATACCCACAGAATTCATATCACGAACTCTGAGAATGGACAGAATTAAATGCCAGTCTTTGGAGACATTTTTCTGAACCACAGATATATTTGTGCCAATCAGTGCTGCATTTGATTTTAAGTGGATTTGAACCAAAAGTGGAGAAGATTTTTTTAATGAAGGCTTTTAAGAGGGTTTACATTTAACTTAATAATAAAACTTTCTCCCAAACCTTGCTGAAGTGGTCATTTAAAATACATATCCATTCAAATACTTCTTTCTAAAACAAGACTTTTTAAACAGGCTCTGATAAATTCTAAGCTTTTCTAGATCAAAGAGTTTAACTAACTCATTTTTCCCTCATAGAACCAGGAAAAATAACTTTTCCAAAGTGGTGCTCAATTCCTATTTGTTGAATAAAGAGTGTTTTAACATATTATTCCCTTGATGAAAAATCCATAAGAGATCCCAAAGCTATACTTGTTCTACTCAAGTCAAAACTGTCCTTCAGTATTATTTTCCACTACACTCCCTTACTGTTGTGGGACTTGTTTCTTCATGGAATTCTTGCTACTGTGGTTGTGCTGCCACTTTCTCTTTGTCTTCTCACTCCTTGCCACCATCAAGCCCTGACACTTCTCCTACTGCTTAGCCTACAAAGCTCTCTGTATGATTGTTTCCCCCTTTTGAGTCTGGTAATTCTCATGTATATCCTCTCTAATTACTGAATGTGTGTTAGACTTGAGTTACAGTCAGAGGGTAAGGACCAGGTCTTCTTGGCTCTCTTTCCCCTCAGGTTCCAGACTAGAGTGAAGAATGAGTGTGAATATTCATATGAATGAATATGAATAAGGATATAATGGTATCCTGAAGACTGGCTTAAGAGATTTTCATGAAGCCAGGAAAGCCCAGTTAACTTGAACATTCAGTTCACTTCCATTGACTAATAGATCAGGCTTGGATTTAGGCTCAGTTCATCAGGGATACTCCAGACCCTCTATAAACGGGACAGATACGTAGAATTATTGCTAACTTTCAATAATATATGGCCACAAGCCCATGGAATTCAAGCTTTTGTGTTCATAAAAATTCTACATTAATGCTAATCTGTCTCTCTTTCTCTGATTAAAAATAAACTGTGCCAATCTTTGTATTGCAAGAGTGAGTTCAGATGGATGTGTACAAATATCTTTCAAAAATTATTGGAGAATGTATGCAATTCCTTTCAGAGGATGAGTTTTGCATTGTTGAGATGTCCATATTCTATTTTAAACTGTCTTGTTTGAAGATCTTCCAAAGAACTTAGGAGGAAGAGAGAAGAATTATACAAAGTTTTCCTTTCCTACTGACTCATTGCATTAAAAGCTCCACATAGCAGGAGAGTGAGCCAGTTTCCCTCAAATCCAGAGGTTTCTGACATTACCATTTGCTAAAGGGAGTCAACTAGACAAAATGGATCACCATCCCTACAGGAGGATAAGGGCTGATAATTTATATGCACTGAATAGATAAGAAAGGCAAAGGAAAACCAGAAAGAAAGAGTGAGGGAGAAAAGGAAAAAGAGATAAAAGTCTCTATCCTCATGGGATTTATATTCCAGTGAATGACCAGAATCTAAATATCAGTCAATATAGTAATATTCATTAATTGAGTAATTTCTTGGTGTTAGATGATTATATGTCATTTTGAGTTAATCCTCAAAATAACTCTAAGAAGTAGAGATATCACTGTCCTTATTTTTACAGAGACATAAAAAAGCTGGAATTAAGAGAGAGCTAAATAAGTTGTGCAGTGTCACATACCTAATAAAAAGTGGCACTTGGATTTGAACTCAAATTCCCCTGACTGCTAAGCAGGACAGCCCAGACAGACTTTAAATACCAGAGAGCTAGCCTAAGTGATCAAGATTTTATTGCACTTTATACATGTTGTGTGTTATGAAAAATATAAACTAAGAAAGATATAACTTTGTATATGAAATTAATTTTATAACATCAGTTTTATTTCATGTAGAGCCATTGGGATAATAAATGACAAGGTATTAGTTTTCATGTTGAACCTTTTAACTATTAAACTAATGCACCTTTGCAGCTTCCTGCAGTGTTCCCAGTCATCTATAAGGATAGCATTTTGCTTGCCTACAAAATATACTTTTAAAACATTTCTAAAAATTTTCAAATGGACAGTATTATAGTGATGGAAAAAGACTGTTCAGTACTCTCTTCCCTCAGAGTTCCCTGCTTTGGCTTCCCTGTTGATTTTTAGCCATCAACTTTCAGAGGTATCTGAGCCTTGGTTCAGGGAACCCACTGACTGTGGCAAATGGAGCTCTCAGCAGTGCTGGGACTTGCTACCAAGCAGGAGGCTGGCAGCTGTAAACACCATCATTTCAGAAGTTTCCAGAAATAAGTGCTGTTCTCCAGAATGCTGGGATTCTTATACATAGACAAGTGCTTAGCTGCCTGAGAAATATTAATGAGAATTTTGCAAGGGAGCGGGGGAGGCCAAACTTCAGGGTCTTTTTAACTCTCAGCTCCCAGGACCCACTTAGATTTCCTACAAGCTCTGTGGGGAAATGAAAGACAGAGGGAACCAGACAATAAGACCTGCTGAGGACTTGCAGCATACAGAACATTGTACTACAAACATAAGAAAAACAATATGCATTGTCTCTGCCCCTGAGGATTTTATATTCTAAAGGAGGAAGGGAAAATATTTTGAAATACCCAACTCAGTCAACAAGTCGTACGCTTAATTAGAGCCTATGTAACCACTGGAGAAATGTTTAACTACAGCATTGTCCCTCCCTGACAGTTTCTCTCCAGAAGCCACATAATATCATAGGTGAAGGTATGAACTCCATAACCAGACTGCCTGGGTTACAGTCCTTACCCTGCAACTTTCCAGTCGTGTGACCTCAGCTTGGTTGTATAATCTGTTGTACCACAGTTTCCTTATAAGATGGGAATAATAATACTATTTCCCTTGTAGCATTGTTGTATTAAGTGAGTTAATGTATAGAAAGTACTTGTAACAGTATTTGACTAAGGTTAAGAGCTATAGTAAGTGCTGCTTCTAGCTAGTGTCACATCCTGTTTGTTTTTGTTTTGTTTTTAAGTTTTTTTTAATGTTTCTTTTTGAGAGAGAGAGCATGCGCGCGCGGGATGGGGGGAGAGAGAGAGAGTGAGAGAGAGAGAGAGAGAGAGAGAGAGAGACAGAATCCAAAGCAGGCTCCAGACTCTGAGCTGCCAGCACAGAGCCTGATGTGGGGCTCAAACCCACAAACCATGAGATCATGATCCAAGCTGAAGTCGGACGCTTAACCGACTGAGCCACCCAGGCGCCCCCCCCCCCATCCTGTTTGTTTTTAACACAGAGTTGAAGATTGAGTTGTTTCTCTATTCTAATAGTATTAATAATAATTCCTCACCTATAGTGAATGCTTAATGTGAAAATGGGACATGTCCTATCTCATTTAATTCTCATTAACAATTGTCTGAAATAGACACAGTTTGGGGTGTCTGGGTGGCTCAGTTGATTAAACATCTGATTTGGGCTCAGGTCATGATCTCGTGGCCTGTGAGTTCAAGCTTTGTGTCAGACCCTGTGCTGACAGCTCGGAGCCTGGAGCCTGCTTTGGATTCTGTGTCTCCCTCTCTCTCTGTACTTCCCCCACTCACTGTCTCTCAAAAATGAATAAGCGTTAAAAAAATCATAAACAAATCATAAAATATTCTTTAAAAAAGATACAATTGTAAACTTCATTTGAATACAAAAAAAAAAAAAAAAAAAACAAGGCTGAGACAAGTTTTAATGACTTCTCAGTCTCCAACCTGACCTTTTGGAACGCATTTTCTATTATGACCTCTTGCTTCCTCCCCTCAACCATGAAAGAATGTCAGGGAGAATATTCTTGTGTTTGATATGGGTGATGATACTGAAAGAAATTTGGTAAGTTGGTAGACAAAGGAATTTAACAGCTCTCTAAATCTTAACAATTAAAAGCAATCAAAGTACAGGTATAGCAGTAGAGTTTTGCTGCCCCTGAATTTCCTTTAAGAATCTGAACCACATGTTGGAAGTCCACTCAGATTATGTTTCCCATTTCTGAATTTCCTTTCACTAATATTTATTATAAGAGGAGAGATTAATTCAAAAGGCAGCATTTCTGAGACCACAGTTACTAGAATTTTACTGAGGTTTTGATCAGAAAAATATGAAGCCTGATGGAGCTTATAGTTGAGGCGAGCAAGAGAGAGAAAAAGGAACCGTGTTCTGGGGACAGACACTCTGGGCTACATTAGAGCAACAGGTGGCCCCTACAATTGATGACTACATCCTCCATGATCAACCCAACCTAGTTTTAAAATATCTAAATTGAGAAAAGAGCTAGTGATGCTCCAAGAGGCATCAAGATAATGCTGAAGTTTTAGTCAGTCCTTTAGGGAAGAAAAAAAAAGTAATAGGTTTATTAAAATTGTCTGTGTATTATGCTATGAAAACTTGTACAAGGATGCACAGATGGGCTTCAATTTGGACAACTCTGTTGCTGCATATTAAAGGCCTTTGATTTTAATATCCAATAATGAATAAAACTACTGGTGGGTGTCCTCCTGAGTCATAATGTAATCAGAGGAGAATGGCTAAGTCTGGCTCTCATTTCTTTTTTCTATTGAATATTTGCTCTCAGCCAGATGCACCTATACTGAGAACACAACAACAAATCATTGTATATGTACTGAAGGAAACCAGGGGGATTTTGTCAGAAGGGAAATAAGAACTGATTAGAGTCCAGTAAAAATATGGTTTTGAAATTATTGAGTTTTCTAGAAGAGATCAACTCTAGGTATCCATGATCCTCCAAGTAAGCCAAACTTCACTGCAAAAACAAAACAAAACAAAACAAAAAAACAAAACAGTTTATTTAGAACTGCCACCTCCACTCTCTATCAAGGCCCAGCTCCATGCTGATCATAGGTAACTCTAAATGTAGACCTTAGCACTAGGTCTTAGCACTACCACCTACCTTCCAAAGTGCTTTATCACTGGCTGCTGATTATCTAGACTGGTGATACCTGAGTTAAGGCTTCTCCTTATGATACTGAAGACACTGTTCCCTGAATTGTGGGCAAGATTTCTATGTGCTCTGTATCCTGTACCTTTCTCACTTGGCAAACTGTATTGTCTTGGTTGATTTGGGTTGAAGCCAAATTCTGCTTCTTTTATATTTCTTCCTGTCCCTAAATAAAACCATTGTGTGGCCCCAATTGTTCACTCTTTCTTCTGTGCACATTCTTTTCAATGTGGTTTTACAGTTCCTCCCTTTAGATGTGGAGTTTATATCTCTACCCTTTGACTTGACCTGACTGCCAATAAAATGTGAAAGAAGCAAATGTGTAGAATGCCAGCTCTGAGCCTAGTCCCAAGAGGTCGTGGACACTTTGGCCTTTTCTGTTGCTCCTCTGCCTTCATGATAAGAACAAGAACAGGCTAGCCTACTACAAAATGAGAGACACCACATGGAGCATAGCCAAGTGAACTCAGTTGTCCCACCCAAGGTTCCAAAGAGGGTCTACCCCAAATCAGCAAAATCACTTCGCTGACTCAAAGCTGACATAATTGAGTACCACTGATTAGCAGAACCACCCAGCTATCCTGGTAACTCTTGGGGAAGGAGGGAATAATAGTTGTTTTAAGCCACTAAGTTTTGGGGTAGTTTGTTACATGGAAATATCTAATATTAATACACCACCATGGCTTATCCCAATTCTGAGTTCTGACATGCAATCTGATGTGCTTGAAGATGAGCTAGTATCTTCAGCTCGTAGCACAATATCTGACACTCAGTGCTTCTCACGGGATAAATAATAAATGATATCTTGCATCTCACATCAGTGAACATTTGGATTGCTCTCTAATTTGCAATCAGATCTAAATTTATCTTTCTTATTAATCAATATCCTCTATTTTGAATGGTGTCTTTTTTGTATTCTCAATTTGTTGTCCTCTTGGTTTCTGTTTCATTTTCACTTAGAAATGAATAATAAATTTGAGAGATTAATAACATTTAGTATCTTTTTTGGTAGAGGACTTTAGAAAGTAAAATGAACCAGGTGAAGAGAAGGACAAATAATCCAAAATCAAATGAGAATGGAAGGTTTGTCTTGATCTTACGAATTTCATGATGAAATTCTGATTCACAAAACAATTATTAGGAGTTTTATTGCATAACAACAAATCCTTATATTTTTGTTGATTTGATTTCAAATAGTTGCTGCCTGTCCTACATTTTATACATTATATTATCTTCTGATTTTTCTTAAAACTTCATTCAGAAGCCCAGGCATTAAAAGTAACTATAAATCTTTTTCATTTGGTGACTAGGTCTCTCTGCTTAGTAGAATTCAGGATATATATAGCTATATTTTCTCCCTTCTCCTAATAATCTGAGATCTTCAACAAAGGAACCACTATTTTTTATGATTTCCAACAGTATTCACTCATACAATGTGCATAGACATTGCTTCCTTGGGCATGAAGTCCTCAGAAGAGAATACTCTACAGATGTGATGAATTTAAGACTGGACATATACCCCCATTTTTTTTTTTTATTCCTTCTCCTCTGGCGTAAAATCCATCAAATCCCAATATTAACTTTATGCAGCAAGGCAATGAGCACTTTTGGATTGCTTGCCCCCTCTCTTCACCAAAAGCAGTAATACAATGTTAGCCTTAGAAAGCTGTTGTGCTTAGTAGAGAGGAGGATATTGTTCTCGTGGCATGGCTGAGGACTGGCTGCTTGTTTCCCCTTTCTACAGAGACGAGTGATATTACAAATCAAAATGGGTAACTCAGAAAAGGAAGAAGGAAAAAGAAGTAGCCTGTGTTGTTCTTTTAATTACCACATTAGACTACAGCCATTTAAGGTTTGGCACTTGATTGCATTCCTGGTCTCTCGAGGTGCAGGAACATTTCCCATCATGGCCTGGCTGTTGATGCAAAGATGCTGTGAAAGCCTTGTTCTTGTCTCATTCTTTCTCTGCCTCATTAACTTGTTCATTTTAATGATTATATCTTCGTAAAATCTAACATTTTATTATCAAATGCTCCATTCTTAAATTAAGCATTAAAAAATGGAAAGGGAAGGTTGATCATCATACAATGATTCCACTTCATTATTTTGGGGGTGTAGAGGGGGTCATGCATCCCTGTGTCCTTACTATCTATTAATATAACTCCATTTGTCCCTGTATTCAAAACACATTTTTTGAGCTCTTTCAGTTTCCAAGGCCCTGGAGAGAGGCTTTGAGGGAAAGAAAGAGAAACTTTGATCCTTCCTTAGAAGAGCATGTATCTCTTTCCTTAGAAGGGACTAATTTTGAGGAAATCCTGATGAAG
Source organism: Neofelis nebulosa (assembly GCF_028018385.1). Lineage (NCBI taxonomy): Eukaryota > Metazoa > Chordata > Mammalia > Carnivora > Felidae > Neofelis > Neofelis nebulosa. The sequence goes on along the minus strand of NC_080785.1, from coordinate 72,249,879 downwards.
AAAGGTAACACACACGAATATAAGGGAAAAAAGACTTAAGGGCCTGGAAGACTGGGAGTAGACACAGGAAAGGAAAATGATATTAGGGCTATTTACCAGGGCTTACCACCAACAATTTGTTAACTCTGTATTTATGCACTTTTCTCTAGATCTATTATATTTGCAATTAAAAATATCAATAAAATGGAAGCATACTGCTAATACTTCTAAAGGAGAGACATGGGGGATAGTTACCAAAAAATGATTAGATTCTCTTAGGAAACTAAGGACAGTTATTTTTATAAAGACAATTAAATTGGTACTTCATTTCAGTATAAATTAGACCCATGGTGAGATTAGAAGATATTCAGGTTTGAATTTATTATTCTCTACCCAAAATGAAAATATGGTCTGTGTATAGGTATCATAAATTAGCTTTATCTTATACCCTTACTCTGAATGTATGTGTCATCCAAGTTAACAGATATTTGACCAATTAAAATATGCTGGTTTGCTTTATATGCTTCCCTATCCTATACAATCAATATTTTTCATCGAAATCCAGGTCTTTACAATATCCATGAAAATTCAATCTGCATAATTCCAATCTATCTGGATTATTTTTTAAAATATTTATTTAGTTTTGAGAGAGAGAGAGTGCAAGTGGGGGAGAGGCAGAGACAGAAAGAGGGAGACACAGAATCTGAAACAGGCTTCAGGCTCTAATCTGTCAGCACAGAACCTGATGTGGGGCTCAAACCCAGAAACTGAGATAATGACCTGAGCTGAAGTTGGAAACTTAACCAACTGAGCCACCCAGACTCCCCACTATCTAGATTATTTTAAAATTTTTTATTTGAATTAATCATTCACTCTTCCTATGACTATTTTATCAGCACTTATTAAGTTATTCAATAAATATTCAGTGCTTACTATGTGCTACACTTTATTGTAGGTGTTGAGGATTATAGCAATAAACAAAATACAAAGTTTCCTGTCTTCATGGAATTTAAATTATAGGATAGGAGACATACAATAGAAAGAAGACAGAAAAGTAGATAGTACATCAGATGACAATGTGAACTGTGGAGATATATAAAGTAAAATAGAAGGGATAGGGAATGTAGAAGCTTCTAGGTCCTGGAACCAGCCTTGTGTTTGGGTAGGAATGACAGTGAGGTCAGTGGCCCTAACAGAGAGAGAGGAAGAAGTAGGAAATGAATGCAAAGGTATAGAGAGGAACCCTGCCCTCTAGGGCCTTGTTGACCATTGAAAGGCTTCAGCTTTTACTCTCCTTAACATGAGAAACCATTGGAAGAATTTAAGTCAAGTTGTAACATACTTGTTTTTTTAATTGATTACTTCATTTTTTAATTTACATCCAAGTTAGTTAGCATATAGTGCAACAATGATTTCAGGAGTAGATTCCTTAATGCCCCTTACCCATTTAGCCAATCCCCCAGCCACAACCCCTCCAGCAACCCTCTGTTTGTTCTCTATATTTAAGAGTCTCTTCTGTTTTGTCCCCCTACCTGTTTTTATATTATTTTTGTTTCTCTTCCCTTATGTTCATCTGTTTTGTCTCTTAAATTCCTCATATGAGTGAAGTCATATGATATCTGTCTTTGACTAATTTTACTTAGCATAATACCCTCTAGTTCCATCCATGTAGTTGCAAATGGCAAGATTTCATTCTTTTTTATTGCTGAGTAATACTCCATTGTATATATATACCACATTTTCTTTATCCATTCATCCATCGATGGACATTTGGGCTCTTTCCATACTTTGGCTATTGTCGATAGTGCTGCTATAAACATGGGGGTGCATGTGCCCCTTCGAAACAGCACACCTGTATCCCTTGGATAAATACCTAGTAGTGCAATTCCTGGGTTGTAGGGTAGTTCAATTATTAATTTTTTGAGGAGCCTCCATACTGTTTTCCAGAGTGGCTGCACCAGTTTGCATTCCCACCAGCAGTGCAAAAGAGATCCTCTTTCTCTGCATCCTCGCCAACATCTAAGTTGTAACCTGCTTAACCTACATTTTAATTGATTTTAATTTTTTAAAGTTTATTTATTTTGAGAGAAAGAGAGAGAGAGAGCATGAGCAGGGAGAGGCAGAGAGAGAAGGAGAGAGAGAGAAAGAATCCCAAGCAAACTCTGCATTGTCAACACAGAGCCCAATTCAGGCTCATTTCATGAAACGTGAGATCATGACCTGACCTGGAATCAAGACCTGACTGAGCTAGCCAGGAACCCGTAGATTTTAAATTTTTAAAAGGTTTCTGTGTTGAGAATAGATTGAAGAGGTCCAATAGTAGAAGTAAATCAGAGCTACTATTGCAGCAAGCTAATCAAAAGTCGACATTGGCTTGGACCAGACTGTAACAGTGGAAATGGCCAGATTCTGAATGTATTTTGAAGGTTGAATCATACATATAACTTGCTGACTGATTGGATATGAGGGACGAGAAAAAGAGAATTCTAAGTGGACTCCATGGTTTGTGGCCTGAGCAACCAGAAGGATGGCGTTGCTTTTTACTGAGATGGGAAAGGCTACAGAAAGCAGGCTTGAGGGTGAGAGCCAGGAGTTGGGTAATGGATGTGTTATATTTGAGATGTCTCACACACATACAAGTAGAGATGGTAAGTATACAGTTGAACAATTGAGTCTGGAGCTTAGGGGGATAATTTCTGGCCAGAAATATAAATCTAAGAGTCATCAGCATTTGGATGGCTTTTAAGTCCAGCAGAAGAACCAGAAGTATATAGGAAACCACTGTAGACAAAGAGAGGATGATATCCCAGGGGAAAACTCTGGAGAATGGAAATGCTGACAGATCCAAGAGTTGAAGAAAAATCAGCAAAAGTGATTAAAAAGGTGTAGTCAGGGTAATTGTAGGAGTTGAGATATGCTGTCTTGTGTTTGAGCAGGGTGGCTCACTGTATAAGTATTTTTAGTGAAATATTTCATTAGATTTATTTGAAATAGAATATACAGTGAAAATTATAAACCTTTATGCTTTTTGAATCTTTACTTTTTTTTTTTTTTAATTTTTTTTTCAATATTTTTTATTTATTTTTGGGACAGAGAGAGACAGAGCATGAACAGGGGAGGGGCAGAGAGAGAGGGAGACACAGAATCGGAAACAGGCTCCAGGCTCCGAGCCATCAGCCCAGAGCCTGACGCGGGGCTCGAACTCACAGACCGCGAGATCGTGACCTGGCTGAAGTCGGACGCTTAACCGACTGTGCCACCCAGGCGCCCCAAATCTTTACTTTTTTTAATGCACTGCAACACCATAGCTAAGGTAGACACCTCTATGTACCCTTCTGCTTCCCTTCCATTATCTATCCCTTCAGAAGTCACCACCACTCCTTTGAAGTTAATGCTTTTAATTATCATGTATATTTCCATATGTAAATATATGTAAATAATTTTTTGTATTATACATGTGTGTATTCTCTAGGAGCCAAGAGCAGGCAGGTGGCCCCAAAATGTACCATTTTGGCATATTGATTTATTTTATTTTATTTTATTTTATTAATTTTGTTTCAAATTTTTTCAGATTTTGTTTCAAATCTAGTTAGTTAACATATAATAACATAATAACATATATGGTAAAATTGGTTTCAGTTATAGAATTTAGAGATTCTTCACTCTGTGTAACATCCAGCACTCAGGACAACAAGTACCCACCTTAATACCCATCACCCATTTAACCCAATCCCCCACCCACCTGCCTTCCAGCAACCCTCAGTTTGTTCTCTATAGTTAAGAGTGTCTTATGGTATGCTTCCCCGTTTTCCCCTTCCTGTATATTCATCTGGTTTGTTTCTTAAATTCTCTATATAAGTGAATTCATATTGTATTTGTTTTTCTAGGACTTATTTCACTTAGCCTAATACTCTCTAGCTCAATCCACATTGTTGCAAATGGCAAGATTTCATTCTTTTTGATGACTGAGTAATATTCCATCGTGTATATGTCCCATATCTTCTTAATCCACTCATCAGTACATGGACGTTTGGGCTTTTTCCATAATCTGGCTATTGTTGATAATGTTGCTGTAAACATCGGGGTGCATGTGCCCCTTAGAATCACTATTTTTGTATCCTTTAGATAAATACATACTGGAGCAATTGCTGGGTTGTGGGATAGTTAGTTCTATTTTTAACTTTTTGAGGAAACTTCATACTGTTTTCTGGAGTGGCTGCACCAGTTTGTATTCCTACCAACAGTATAAGAGGGTTCCCCTTTCTCCACATCCTCGCCAACATCTGTTGTTTCCTGTGTTGTTAATTTTAGCCATTCAGACAGGTATGAGGTGGTATCTCACTATGGTTTTGATTTGTATTTCCCTGATGATGAGCGATGTTGAGCACTTTTTCATGCGTCTGTTAGCCATCTGGATGTCTTCTTTGGAAAAATGTCTATTCAGGTCTTCTGCCCATTTCTTTACTGGATTGTTTTTGGGGTACTGAGTTTGATAAGTTCTTTATAGATTTGTGATACTAACCTTTTATCTGATAATGTCATTTGCAAATAGCTTCTCCCATTCCATAGGCTGCCTTTTAGTTTTGTTGATTGTTTCCTTCACAGAAGCTTTTTATCTTGATGAAGTCCTAATAGTTCATTTTTGATGTTGTTTCCCTTGCCTATTGATTATTTTAAATAAAGGTTACCTAAGAGACAACCTGGGTAAGAAGAACACTAAGGTCCTCCTCTGTTTCCCTAAAAGGCGGGAAATAGATTTCCTTTGTGAAAGGTACCCTCCCTGTACCAGAAGGTAAAGAGCCATCCTGATCACCAGAGATAGAAAATTTAGAACTGAAAGGCTGTATAAACAAACCTGGTTACTTTTTACATTTTTTTAACGTTTATTTACTTTTTGAGAGACAGAGTGTGAGTGGAGGAAGGTCAGAGAGAGAGGGAGTGACACAATCCAAGCAGGCTCCAGGCTCTGAGCTGTCAGCGCAGAGCCCAATGTGGGGCTCAAACTCACGAACCGTGAGATAATGACCTGAACCGAAGTCAGACAGACACTTAACTGACTGAGACACCTAGGTGCCCCGTAAACTTGGTTACTTTTTACTAATTTACTACCCCAGCCAAGATTCTGTTTAGCATTCCTTACTAGTTGAAGCTCCCAATGTTAAGTTCCTTTTGTCTTGTCAATTCCTCACAGATTTTTCTGTCTCTTTGTATAGAGCATAAATACTACCTGCCTTGGTCACTTCTCTAAGTCTTAATTTTATTATTGAACCTCTTTGTGTACATAACAAAACTTTGATTTCTTTCCTCTTGTTAATGTGTCTCATGTAAATTTAAATCTTAGTCCAGGTGGAAGACCTTGAGAATAGAAGCAGAATTTATCCTTTCCTTCAATACATACTATATATATTATTTAATATTTGTATATATATATTATTTACATATAAATATTTATATATAAATAAAATATAATATATTTTCCAAGATTTTAAGCTTTTTTGCACAACTTGTACATTGCCTTCTATAACTCTTGATTTGTGTTTGCTTAGGAGCATATTTTAAAAATATTGTTACATGTAGTTTTAGGTCGTTTTAAAAAATGCTGCACCACATTCCATTGTAAGAAGGTATCGCAGCATATTCTTCTAAACATTTTATGTAGGGCATTTAGGGCTATTTGCAGTTTTTGCTATGTTCAACAATGGTACTGCAAATATTCACATACTGTCTTTTTCTTTAATTTTTTAAAATGTTTATCTATTTTTGAGAGAGAGAGAGAGAGAGAGAGAGAGAGAGAGAGAGAGAGAGAGGGAGAGAGACACAGAACTGGAAGTGGGCTCCAGGCTCCAGGCTGTCAGCACAGAGCCCAACATGGGGCTCAAACTCACGAACTGTGAGATCATGACCTCAGCCAAAGTCAGAGGCTTAGCCAGCTGAACCACCCAGGCACCCCTCACAAACTGTCTTTAATATACCAATGTATGTGGTTTTCTCTAGCATATTAATCCAGAGGTGGAATTGCTGGTCATATAGTATGTGCGTTTTCATCCTATTAATATCACTAAATCCTCTTCAAAGTGATTGTGTCAATTTATACTGCTACTAGCAGTGAATGTAAAATCCCTTTGCTGGACTCCTTGGCAATCCTTAAATCTGATAGGACCTAATGACATCTCGTTGTTTTAATGTTTTTTTGTTTTGTTTAGTTTTTAATTCACCTTTTCAAAAGTTTATTGACCTTATGGGTCTCTTCCTTTGTGAATTGACCTGGTCATATCTTTGCCATGTTGTGATTTTGTTTGTTAATGCTTTACATGTAGGAAAATTCATATTAAATTCTGGTTTTTGTTTTTCTTGAAAAGCAAGATCTGGAAGTAGTCACCAACTTTTTCATAAGGCAAGAGTTGACAAGAAATCTTGAGCTAGAGCCTACAGTGTTTGTTTTACCAGTCTGAAATACTCCAAATCCTATTACAAGTAGTCTGCTTTACTCATGTATTTTATCCATCTGACTCCTAGAAGCATTAGAATTGAGGATCCTGTCCTAGAAACCACCTGAACCAGGTTAGGAATCCAGGACTCACCTGGGTTTCTTTTGACAATATTGTTGTTGTTTTTTTTCTTTTCTCTTAATTTTTTTTTTTTTTTTTTTTTTTTTTTTATAATTTACATCCAAATTAGTTAGCATATAGTGCAACAATGATTTCAGGAGTGGATTCCTTAGTGCCCCTTACTCGTTTAGCCAATCCCCCTTCCCACAACCCCTCCAGTAATCCTCAGTTTGTTCTCCATATTTATGAGTCTCTTATGTTTTGTCCCCCTACCTGTTTTTATATTATTTTTGTTTCCCTTCCCTTCTGTTCATCTGTTTTGTCTCTTAAATTCCTCATATGAGTGAAGTCATATGATATCTGTCTTTCTCTGACTAATTTTACTTAGCATAATACCCTCCAGTTCCATCCACGTAGTTGCAAATGGCAAGATTTCATTCTTTTTGATTGCTGAGTAATACTCCATTGTATATATATACCACATCTTCTTTATCAATTCATCCATCGATGGACTTTTGGGCTCTTTCCATACTTTGGCTATTGTTGATAGTGCTGCTATAAACACGGGGGTGCATGTGTCCCTTGGAAACAGCACACCTGTATCTTGTGGATAGATACCTAGTAGTGCAATTGCTGGGTCGTAGGGTAGTTCTATTTTTAGTTTTTTGAGGAACCTCCATACTGTTTTCCAGAGTGGCTGCACCAGCTTGCATTCCCAGAGGATATTGTTTAACAAGATTAAACACTTGTTTAAATGACACACAAAAGAATGCTATTCTTAAAAAACAAACCAACAGAAAACCTTAAATTTATTTTATAGACATATCCCTGCTTTAAGTAATTCCAAAACATGAAAGTCCAGACTTAAGAGCAGATTGTGATCATTCTCTCTGTTCTAAATACTTCTATAGGTGGATTTTAAAATTTGCCAAAACTCACTATGGGATTTCTTCTACAAAGCAACCCCATCTAACACACTTACAACATAGATTATTATCCAGCCAACATATACTTACTAACCTATCATTATAGTCCACTTTCTAAAAACACCTACTATATAAAGGGAGTTACATGTACACTTTGTGACAGCATTTTCAGCTGATTAAAAACATAATAATACATTCATTAGCACCTGCCCTTACTCACAGGTTAGAGTGATGGCAACCCTGGAAAAAATAATAGAAAACTTGGAAATAAGAGGGAGTGAGGCGTTTTGAGTGGTGATTGACAAGTGAGATATTCTGGGGCATTTCTTCACCGATGAGGATCCGGGATGCAAGGCTGATCCGAAGGAAGTGAATTATTTCCCTGGAGCACCATGTCTGCTCTTGTGGTAGCTGCTACCACATGAATATTAATGTCTGTTTCGGGTAGCACAGCCTCAATGACTTCACTCACTTGAGGCATGGATAATGCAGAAAAACAAGGTTATAATACATTATTATTCCCAATGTTCCTTGTACAAACTAAACTTTAAAAGCGAATCTAACTGAACTGATTAATTTTTACTTTGATGTTATGTTGTGATGTTATTATTACGTAGTATTATATTATCAGAGCAAAGTATGAAAACAAGTCAACCTCCTAAGTTCAAATTGAATACTGTTATCATTTATTTCTTCAACAAATATTTATCAAGCACCTACTATGTGCTAGGAACTAGAAATAAGACCGCCAAAAATCTCTGCTTCGTAGAGCTTATCCTGTGGTTGTTCAGCTCATATTTCATATAGCTCTGCCCATGCATGTGTATTCAGATGTATCCTCAGCTACTGCTTACCAGTGCATTTCCACTCTTCATGGAAGCTTCATGTTCTGTCTGTCTTCTGTACTATTACTTTTTTGTGAACCAGTCCTACGTGGTGGCAGAATTTGAGGCTTGACAGAAAGGCAGGGGAAACATTCTCTAAAAGTGGTGCCCTTTTAAAAGGTACAGAACAAAAGTGATATAGGCCCATTTCCTATATTACTCCAAATATTTATACTTTATATAGACTTCAGAAAGACATGCTACGTTTACATTTTTAATACACTTTTCCTCTGCTGTGGTGCCTGGGTGGCTCAGTCAGTTAAACTTCCGACTCTTGACTTCGGCTCAGGTCATGATCTCACAGTTTGTGGAATCAAGCTCCATGTTATTGGGATTCTCTGTCCCTCTCTCTGCCCTTCTGCCCTGCTGTGCTTGCTCTCTCTCTCTCTGTCTCAAAAGAAGTAAATTAACTTAAAAAATACATTTTTTTCTGCTGAGCCAAGGCTGTTGTAGGGCAATAGCTTGATCTTCATCTGATCAACAGTTATACTGAAAGTTATTAGAAGATGTTAGACAAAGAAATCCAAGAGGGGGAAAAACAGTAGAAGGATGCAGAGGTCAATGAACAAACAGCAAACAATGTAAGCAGTTGAGAAGATTAGGAAGACAAGCCAATGGGATACTGAACTGGTATTGAGTTGAGATGTTAGCAGAATCAAGGTGCCTGTGAGCCTGTAACTAACACAGAAATTTAACCATCTGCTTACTGGAGAAGAGTTTGAGGAAATTGAATTAAAGGGGTACTTAAGGATATTAAAGACGAGTTTGAAAATACCTGAATTTTCTGCTTCCTACAACACATTTGATTTGGTTATCTGAAGTAACATTCCCTGTATAGAATACCTGAAATGCTTGATAAAATGTAAACAGCATCTTTTTAAAAGCATGACTGAGCTTTGGGGAAATTTAGGGAAAATCACTAGAGACCACAGCTGTATGGAGTCATGAATTCAAAAAGATAAATAAGAACTGGAGCAAGTGTTTATTGTGGAGATATCTGAAAATTCCTTTGTGGTTGAGAAGCTAGGATTTTGAAAGTCTGCATGCAGGAGACAGAGTCAAAGGCGTAGTCTCTATTGGAGACCAAAATCGTAAAAAAAGTGGCACTCTTATTGGAAATCAGTAAGCAAAAAAATGGTAAAGCTAAGGGAAAAACTAACCATATTTACCTCATTTTAGGCTTCAGGTATAGTAGATGATGGATAGTTAGGTAGGTAGGTAGGTAGGTAAATATAGATAGATAGATAGATTGATAGACAGGTAGATAATGGATAGACAGATAAAAATCTCTCCATGGACAGTGCCCAACCATTTAACTAGAGACAGTCCCCATACAAATTTGGAGCTGGAACCCAGAGTAATTATATCACCAAAATGCCCAAGGTAAATATGTGTTTTAAATGGTTCCAAACTACTTACAAGAATGACAATTAAACTGACATTGTATGGATAATCATAAAACTGGAGAAATAAAAAAAATCTTTGAAGTCTTGAGAGAAAATAATTGTTATCCTGGAATTGAATACCCAGAAAAATAATTGTTTTTATTTGGGATCAGGACAAAATAAAGATGCTTTCAAACTTTAGTAGCAGCAACAAAAACTAAATTTACAAGCCTTCGTTAAAATAAATTCTAAAATTATACTTCAGGAAGAAGGAAAATGATCCCTGAAGCAAAGTCTCAAATTCAAGAGAGAATGGTAAACCTGCAGAGAAAACACCATTGACTATTTAAAATAATAATAATAATAATAATAATAATAATAATAATGACATCCAATGTGGAGTTAAAAATACTGGGGGGAAACTGACTCTCAAGAAGGATGGGATTAGTGCTATGAGGAAATACATACAAAGACCTAATGATTTAGACAGTGCCATTGGTGGCACATGAAATGAAACAGGAGAGTCCAGAAACAGAACAACATGCATGTGAAGCTTGATATTTGTCTTGATAGATCAGTGGAGGGAAGATGGACTGTTTAATTGGTTTTACAGATGGAAAAAAAAAATGAACTAGGACCATGACTCACACCATACACAAAATTCAATTCCAGATGGACCTACATGTGGAAAGCAAAATCCTAAAATGTTTATAAGACAATACAGGAGATATCTTTATGCCCATGCTTCACAGAAAGATTTCATTAAGACCTTTTAAAAAGCATAAAACATAAAATAAAAGACTGAAAAATATGTCAAAATTTGTATCTGGAATTGATTATCATCAAAGACCCCATAAGGAGAATAAAAACACAAGCCTCCAACTGGGAGAAACTTATTTGCAAAATGTATAACTGTCAAAGACTAGGATCAGAACATGGGAAAGACTTCTAGAAATCAACCATGAAAAAGTCAAACCAAGAGAAAAGACAAAAGCAGTTCACGGAAGAGGAACCATTAATGGTTCATAAGCAAATTAAAAGATGCTAAATTATATTAATAATCAAGGAGAAGCAAAATAAAGACACAGTAAAATACCATTTCGCCTCCAATAAACAAGGAAAACAGAAAAATATCTCACAATAGCCACTATTGGAAGACACGTGGGGCCACAAGAATACCCTTAAGAGTACCAGTGAGAGTGGAAATCAGCTCACCCTCCTTGGAAACAATTTTGCATTCCTTATTCATGTTTCACAACTCTTTGATGCAGCAATAACTCTTAGGCATATACTCTATAACATATCCAGTTTGATACCATACTTACACTATAAAATAAAAGTAAAGCAAGAAAACAGTATCTTTGGTAGATTCCATTTCGTAAGGGAGGTGGTGGTTACATAGGGTGTTTTATTATTTGTTTGAAATTTGTACCTACGTGTTATATGTAATCTTTTGGAAGAGATGAAATAAATATCAGAAACCATTTTTGTGTTGTTCATTTTTATCATGCATAACTAAATGAGTTGGTAAACTAATTCTTATTTTATAGTGTCTTCATAGTGTGGATATAATGATTCTAAATCCTATCTTCATATAGTCCTTTGTCAAAGATTGCCTCCTCCGTATAGATAAGTCTTGGAATTGGAAAGACACCTGTATCCACTCCACGTCTGCCTGTCTCATTACCTTCTGAGAAATAGATTCATATTCCTACACTCAGCGTAACAGATGAAAAACATGCAGTTTTCCTGGGTACTAGTCTCCATACTGAGGTGTTAACACTTTGTCGATTTTACGTATACTCAGCCTCACCTCCAGAACACACATACAGCCAGCATGCCAAGGTGTGATCTACTCAAATACAAATAACCTCATAGAACCTGGCACAACTCTCACTTTAGAACCTCAGATACTGCTTCTGGGTCTGGCTTCTTATACCAGACATCTTCTCTTAGGGTGGATTCTTCTATATATAAATCCTCTCCCCACCACCACCATAACCACTGGCCTCTACCAGAAGGTCCCTCAACTTCCAAGTGTTTCAGTCAATGTGCACATCTCCTAGAGAGAGAGGTTCACTGGTTTCCCATATGCAGTCTTTACAGGGTCCTACAGGAATACCCACAACAAAGATAACCCCTTTTTTTGGTTTAGGGAAATAAGTGAAAGCCTAGCTGTTGATTGTTTGTATCAGATTAGAACTTTTCCGACATCTTCAACTTTATTTCAGTTTTGGAATTGGATTGTTTATTAATTCTTCTAATTATTTTATCTTTTCACTTTGATGTCTATCATTTTATAATTCTGAAAGAGTTGTGATACCCATGTCAAGCAGAATTAATCACTACTTACTGGCAGATGGTTGCAGAGAACAGTGAATGGGCAGAAGCTACAAAAAAAATTCCCAAACCTCTTTCCACCTTCTCAAAAATTATTAGTTACACACAAGTTAAAAGCTTTCATTTGAATATGGATGATTCACTGCATCTGTGCCTCTGTAATCCTCTTCACCCTTAAGATTTTCTGTGGTCTGACATCAACATCACTTTGGCCTATAATAACGAGTTAGTCGTGTTGCTTTTCTAATTTATATAAAGACATATTACTTTCTGAATTGATCCCCCTGGACAGTGGTTTCCAGAATTTTTAGCTTACAACCCTGGATTTGTTTGATACAGACTCATAGCTTTCCAAAAAGTGCTGAATGCTACATAAATATTTAAAGAAGATAAAAAGGAGTTTTGAAAATCTGAGGTTGAGTTGTTGTATAGCTAGAAAATATGGTGGAAAAATAACAGACAAAATATATAGGAAAGCACAAGAGTAGCATGCAGACATGTCCCAAATAGGATGTCACTGTTTTGGTGTAGAATCTTATAAAATGAACATCACTGTGCCCAACATTCTCTCCAGTTTTGATTTACAAAGCCTGCAACCCTAGAGTGACATCCTCTATTCCATGCAGTTTAGTCATGGTTTTATTTGTTATGTTATTCATCACTATCACAGTCCTAATCTGATTCATATTTCAGTAATGAAAGAGAAACTTAGCTATTGTTCTAAACAAAAATGTGTGTCTGCCCTCAGCTATGTTTTCTGTGTTCTTCATAAAATTTTGGATTTTTCACAGTAAAGAGAAATATCAGTTGTAGCATCCTCATTAGGGAGCTGCATCTGTTTATACTAGTTTTTTTTCAACAAATATAGGAAGTGTATTAAAAATGCAAAATATGATCTCTGTATTTTCCTCTCATAGAAACTGCTAAATGTTATCATCCATAATGCACAAGAGTTGCACTTTTTGCATATTTCCATTTTCTCATTACTTCCTTTCTCAAACAAGGAAAATTAAGTTGGCAAACTGAAATTTATCAAAAGCTTCAGGAGGTGGTTTCTTGGTCTTTGAACCATTGGCTTAATTACCAGCAAATAAATTGCAAAGGGAATGTCTTGGTGAGCGTGATTTATATACACAAACATATATGTAGGTCCAAATTTCTCCCTTTCCCTCAACTAACCTTTATCAAGGTTCACACAATTACCACATTTTCCATTCTGCTTCACTTCATGAGTTGATTTGTTTTAGTTGCTATGAATTATTATTATTTTCTTTTTAATTACAAAATGATTCTTTTTTTAAAAGTTTATTTTATTTATTTTTGAGGGAGAGAGAGAGCATGAGTAAGGGGGGGGAAGAGATAGAGAGGGAGAGAGAATCTCAAGCAGGCTCCATGCTGTCAGCACAGAGCCCGATGTGGGGCTTGAACTCACAAACCATGAGATCATGACCTGAACTGAAATTGAGGGTCTGGTGCTTAAACAACTGAGCCACCCAGGTGCCCCAAATTACAAAATGATTCTTGTTCTTTTCTTAACATTTGAAAAATATAAGAAACTAAAGAAAAATATTAATATCTTCTGAATAACCAACTTTATAGAGATAATAAAAAGTTTCTGCATAGCAAAGGGAAAAATTAACAAAATGTAAAGGCAACCTATGGAATGAAAGAACACATTCGCAAAGCTTATAGCTATTAAGGGTCAGTATCCTAAATACATAAGGAACTCCTTTAATTCAATAGCAGTCAATCAATCAATCAATCAATCAGTGACCTGATTTAAAAATGGGCAAAAGACTTGAATAGACATTTCTCCAAAAAAGATATACAAATGGCTAACAGGTATTTGAAAAGATGCCCAACATCACTAATCACAGGAAAATGAAAATCAAAACCACAATGAGATATCACCTCATTTCTGTTAGATGGCTATCATTAAAAAAAAAAAAAAAGGAAAAGAAAAAGGTAAGTGTTGATGAGGATATGAGAAAAAGCAGAACCCATGTGTACTGTTGGTGGGAAGGTAAATTGGTGTAGCTACTCTGACAAACAGTATGGAGGTTCCATGAAAAACTAAAATTAGAACTACCATAGGACCCAGCAATCCCACTTCTGGGTCTCCAAAAGAATTGAAATCAGGATCTCAAAGAGATATCTGCATTCCCATGTTCATTGTAGCATTATTCACAGTAGCCAAGATGAGGAAACAACCCGAATGTCTGTGAACAAATGAGTAAGTAGATAAAGAAATGTGGTGTATACATACAATGGAATATTATTTAGCCTTTAAAAAGAAGGAAATCCTGCCACTTGGACAACATGGATGAACTAGAGGACATTATGCTAAATGAAATAAACAAGTCATAGAAGGACAAATATTGCATGATCCCATATATATGAGGTACCTAAAATAGACTGGTAGAAGCATAGAGTAGAATGGTTGTTGCCAGAGGCTGGTGGGTGGGGGAAATGGAGAGAAGAGCCTGTTGCTGTTCAACAGGGTTTCAGTTGTGATTAAGTCATAGACGTTGTGCTTTTATAGTGCTTAATAATACCATATGGCACACTTTAAAATTTGTTGAGAGGGTAGATTTCATGTCAAATGTTCTTACCATAATAAAAATGGGAGAGAAATGGATCTCCCTCTCTCTTTCTCTCTCTCTCTCTCTCTGTTGGATTTTGTTTTTGCTTTGTTTTGTTTTCAAAACAGAATTTGAGCTCTTTAATACTGCATTACCACTGAATTACCTTGAAATGTAAAGTTGGTACTTTTTGTGAGCTGGCACATTGTTCTTCCTCTTGAATTTTAAAATTTGACTTTGCTGAGGGGAATTTCATTTTCTCTCATCTGAAATTACAAACAGATCTCTCCTGTGCCAGAGTTAAGCATGAAATTAAGGTAATTAAAGATGAGTAAAGCTAAAAGTTCCCTGAGCAAAATCAAAGCAAAGGAAAATAAATAAATAAAGACTGTCGTGACTGAGGTAGCGTTATTCATAAATCCTCTGGGGGTTGCGCTTTTGCTTTTGTTTTAATTTTTTTCCTGTTTTCTTTTTCAGCATAGGATTAGATCAAAATTTGAGACCAAGAGACTGGTCAGAAAGGATTGTAAGCAGGTGGATTTTTGCATTGGTCTTTTCTTCATTTCTGTAAATGCTTGCTTGTTTCTCTAGCAGATATTTATTATGTGCCCATGGTGTCCCATTCCATAGTATTAAAATGGCAGTGCATCACATTTAGGCAAGGAGTTCACAATTTATGAATACCTAACTTACAACTGTCAATGCCTTCAGCCAAAGACCACCAGGAACCACTTTGTACAAGTTAGATTTATAACTCTATTGCAGTGGGAAAGAACATACAACATGGGAAACCGTGGGGCATCTCAATAAGAGGGAATTAGAAAGAATCTGTTACAGGATTTGGACTTGGATAGAGTGATTTGAGAGAAGGCGTAAGGAAAGAGAGTTTGCCCTATACTGGACGCTATTAGAAAAAGAGGGCATTTCTGTTTGGGTGTTTTGTGGATAACACAATAACCACATGTTTTATTTATTTATTTGTCTGTCCTTAGACAAAACTATGAAGTGGTCTTGCTCTGTTTCATTTTATCATTGCCTCAGGGTGACTTCCTCTGAGGTTACAGATTGTTTATGTTCAACAGGAGAATAAAATGACCTGACTCTGAATGTGAGAGCAGCTTATAAGAACATTAAGTTCTACCTGTGAAAATCAGTTCCAGATGTGAGGGGCTTGTTTTTCTTCCCTTTCTTTCCCTTTCCTCTCTTTGCTTTCTATTCTGGCATGACCAAGAATTCTTCTTTCTGAGGACAGACCCTCCCAGACTCAGTCTATTCCTTCAGCCTGCTTTGCTTACAGCGGCTCACTTTCTACCCTTGCGTCTGCAGTGGCCACTGCCCAGGGACTCCTTTCCTGCCCTGTAGCCAGTGCCTAAACAGGAACAGAATCAAGCCCTTTTCATACTGCCTGGATCAGGTGAAGACACATATGCTGCAAGCATACCTTACTGCAACTTAGAGGGTCCTGGGCATCCCCAGCTCCTCTTTCTCCCTCACTTCTCATAGTTCATCAATCTCAAATCGTCATTCATTCTACAATTTGCTGCCATCCTCTTCCAGTCCATCTCCATTGCCAGTACCTTCGACCAGGCTACTGTGCAGTTTCATTGACAGTATTAGCCTCCTAACTCCCTGCTGTCACCTTTGACCCTTACAGCCCCTCCCCTGAACTGCTTCCAGAATAATCTTCTACAAAGGGAAATCTGAGAGTATTACTGCTTGCCTTTAACTCTCCATGACATTTAAGACAAAGACCAATCTCATTACAAAGCTTGCTGTGATGTAACCTTTGTGTTTCTCTTCAACATGTAGCTTCCTTTTACTTTCAGGACTCTAGTCCATGTGGCAGGGTTTTTTGCCACTCAGATGGGCTCTATAGGCATATTTCCTCCCATGTCTTGACCTTTACATGTGATCTTCCCTCTGCTTAGAACCAGTCCTTCCTCCTTCCCTCCAGGCTCTAATTTACATCTAACTGGCCCTTAAGCCCTTAACCTAAGTCTGCCTTATATAAAAAACCCTAGCCCCTTATTGAGTGCTACCATAGCATGTTGCAGTCCCCCTTCATAACACTGTCTCCCTTGATTAGGAGCCCTGCTCAGTGTCTCCTTTGCTCAGAAGACTGTGTATTCCATGAGGATAAGGAATGTATCTGAGTTGTTCATAGCGATATCCCAGTGCCTGGCATGTAGTGAATGCTCATCAAAATATTTACTGACTGTATGAACATATTAATATATTAATTGAATTCGACATACAAATAAAAATGCTATAATAAGTGCTAGGACATTATATATCACTGTTGGTACTAAGGCTTATTTTAAATTTAATAAACAGGATTATATAGGCTGTCCAGGGAAATTGATGAATATGTCAAATATTGTTTCATGGGAAGATGTGTCCAGAATTCTGGACAAAAAAACTCATAAATAACTTTTTGTAACATACCCAATTATAATAGGTGGTCTGTCCACGATTTCTCATGTGTTTTATATTAAATGCTATTTTATGTTGTACCATTTAATTTCCATATTTGTTGTTTTCTGTCTCTTCGAATAGATCATGGAGACCTTAAAAACAGGGAATATAGCTCTCATTTATTTGTTTTTTCCATAAATCCAAACAGTTTCTGACACATATCAGGAGGAGTAAATGTTGTTCTATTAGATCGGATTTCTGCCCTTAATAAATTGGGCATGCTTAATAAGATAATCAGTTTCCATGAAAAGAATAAATGACATCTGCCTCCTCTCTGGTTTTGTGAATTATTGCTCATTCATTACTCATTTGGTCACTCAGTGTTTATAGGACCTTTGCATAGTTGGCTCTATGTTAAGTATTGGTTGTACAATATAAATGAAGAGCAGCTATCTTTGTTGGAGGAGTTCATAAGTAAGTAGATAATAATAAGTGATGTAAATGCTAATGTTATAAGCACAGAAGAAGCATTAACTCTGACTAAGGGAGGATACGGATCTTCAAGTGAGGGAAATGGGTGTATCCAGGCTATTGTTTTCAGCAGCACAAAGGCATAGAGGAGCAGGGGATCAGAGGTAGCATAATTAGTATAGAAGAAATCTGGAAAGGTAGGTTGGATCTGGCCTGGGATTGTGAGCTATGTGAATGAGTTAAGAGCTCATCTTATTGAGTGGTGTGTAGACACTGTAGTGTGCAGCCCAGATCCCCCTTGGAAAATAAATGAAGTAATGTCCCCCGGCTGCCAAGAGAAAGCCCTAGTAATCCATTGTTGGCCCCCTGGGGGATTGCCTCAGGTAGAGAAAGCCATCTTGTCAAAGGTCATGCCTCCTTCCCACAGTGACCCACATTCAATGATTGATTAATATGAGTAGATAAAGCCTATTTCCTTGACCCCAACTCAGGACAACTCAGAAGAATTATCCCAACCTCAGAACTCCTCAGCTGAGGTCCCACTGAGACAGCTCTTCAGTTTCACTTCTCCCTGTGCTTAATTCTATTTTTTCCTTCCTTTCCATTAGCATTGATCCTAAAATCATTCCTTAACAAAACTCCTGCTTAGCAACGTACTTTCCAAGTCTGCTTACAACAGGTGGTAGTAGGGAGTCACCCAGGGATCTTAGGCAAGAAAGCGATACAATCAAATATATATTTCTTCAACATGAGCTTTCCCACACATACAAAAACTAATTAGGCTTTAAACAAAAATGCACATCAATTAATTTATTTCATCAGGGATTATTCCTGTAGGGCTGAAAAAGCTGGTATGGCAGCTGCAAAAACATGTAGTATTTATATTTTTCAATAAGGCATCATTTTTCTTCATTATTGACATCAAATTCATCTTTTTTAGGATATTTTTTAAACGTCAGAATTCATTAAACTTTGTCTCAGTGCAAAAGAACCACAAAGTAAAATCTTTATATTCAGAACATTATAATCAGGAAATTATCCTGGCTAAGAAGTAAATGTATATTCCTGACTTTTTGGAACAGCATCCTAGGTATAAAATGAAAAAAACAAGAAAATTTTCACAATATGTACCTTGATTTTTAAAACTTTTTTACTTTACTATAGGAAAATTAACATTTAAATTCTACAAAATGGGATAGTTTTGTTCCCCGGTCAGATGACTGAAAATTGCATCCTTTTAATTTTGTCTTTAAAATATTCAAGTCTTTTTAAAAAAAATGTATATTTTTTAATGTTTATTTTTTGAGGGAGAGAATGAGAGAGAGAGCATGAGTGGCGGAAGGGCAGAGAGAGAGGGAGACACAGAATTGGGAAGCAGGCTCCAGGCTCTGAGCTGTCAGCATAGAGCCTGATGTGGGGCTCGAACTCAGGAGACAGTGAGATCATGACCTGAGCTTTTTGTCTTCATGTATTATTGGGAGCGCCTCATGTGAGCTCCCATAAATGCAGACACCATGGGGTCAGCTGCCATGTGGGGCTCCTATTTCTTTCCTCTTTTGCTCTGCCTTCCCAAAGTTGAGCACCACTACATTTACTTCTATGGGAGTTTTCCACATCCCGGAAGTACAATAGTCTCCTGCAGGCACCACTGGGGTTCCCTAAGGACTTGAAGAGTGAAAATTCTCTCATTCCAATCTCTTCAGATTGTGCTCAGCCCCAAGTTGGGGCACTGGAGCCCTGAAGTTGACAAAACTCTACATTTAGTTCAAAAACAGGAAAGACTCCCTGTTCTGTGTTAAAACTCTATAATGGTAGAATTTTATAATGGTAGAATTACTCCTTCATACATTAGCCTAATGATATAATTATCATTACAGGATATGAGCGGGGACACAGACACCATGAATGCAGGCCTGCCCTTCCCTTCAGTGACTAAGGCTTTGTCAATCTTTTTATGTCCAATTTCTTCTCTTGAAACGACTTTCCTTCTAGGAGTCCTGTTGGTTCCTTATACGGGTCTACTTCATAGTTGACTCAGTATTTCTGAACTCTCTGGTGGTCACCATTTGGATTGGGGATACTATGAAACAATAAGTGATTATGCAATATCTGCTTTAAGAGATTCTAGAATTTCTCTAATTGCTAACACACCTCAAGATGAGTTGAAGCCATCAAATATTTGTAAATAGCTAAGAGAAGAGAACAGATTGTTGCTATTTCCAGTCTACTCTTTTTTTTCTCTTTCAGAGGACCATAAATTCTAGATTTTTATTAATATATTTTTCAAAGAATAACTGATTCAGTGCTGTTCGAAATTTTGAGAATTGTCTTAATATCTCATGTAAACAAGACAACATTTATATGGATGAGGGAGACTTATTTAAAAGATTACTGAGAAATTCATAAAATACAAGAATCTTTCTTGACAAAACATGATGTGTAAAGCATTAAAAGGGCTCTCATCTTAAAAACTAGAAAGAGGATTTGTGACAGCCAGGCAAAAACCTTTAAAATTGTATTTTAAGAAAAAATGGTAATTTCTCAATAGAAAAAAAATCCTTATTCATCATTCAATATATCATCATTTAATATGAAAGACAGCAGAATGTGCTTATTAAATGCTGAATAAATTTGCATTTTAGAGTAATTTAATTTTCACTAACATAATTTGGATGGCTCAAGTAAAACATAAAGGTATTTAACTGAACTGATTATTTCAGGTATAGATTTTATAGAAAAAAAATCTATTGTCAGGTACAATAGACATTTTTATTCCTAAGATAAATTTTGAAAACATTAAAATGATTATCACAAAAATAATATAGTTCCAATATACTGAAATGATTTAATTTCAGTAAGGCTTTCTTTTCTTCCTTTGTAAGCATAAGTTTAACATCTACCTCTAGCACTTTTGTTCATAAAACCATTCCATTTCATTCACAATTGTTTTGTCAGACTCTGATGGTTTATTGCAGAGAATTACTCAAGATACTAGGATTTGTTAGAAGCGGGGAAATCATGAAAATGCAATTTGAAAGGACAGCAACACCAAGATTAGCTGTCTGGATTTCCAATTCTCGACATTCGGAGCACTTGATTTTCAGACATATAAGGAAGAAGTCTACAACCTCTCTTTATCACCACTTCCAGCAACTAACAACCCATATTGCAGGAAGTTTGACACAAGTGATTGTTATGATACATGACTTAAACCATGTTTTTCTTTAAAAAAAAAAAAAAAAAAGAAAGAAAAAAAACTCTTATGTTATCACCTTGTGTTTTCTTGAAGGACTAGGAGTTAAAGGCCTAAGAGAGAAATCAAAGGAGTGGTGATACCTAACAGAAGCTATATTCTTTACAGAAAAAGAGTAGCACTTTAAGAAATATTTTATTTGGCTTGAATTTAGAAGTGGTCTTAAAAGAGATCAGAATATCTAAGGATAGAATCATCCTTTAAAAAAAAAAATTCACTTGGAACTATACAACCCTATTTGGAACAACTGGACAAATACTGCCATGACCCAACTGGTTTTTTACAATATATGGAATTTGCCAAGTCCGTGATATTTGTAGATTTCTAGACAAGTCTCCATTACACCATACCACTTGAATACAAGGTCAGAAGACAGCTTATTCTTACTTTTAGCACATACAGAAACAGTTATCAATTGTTATCTATCAACAGTAGACCAATGTAAAAAATTATACATACAAGGTTTGTATCTTTCAGAGACCATGTAGTTTAAAATGTGTGAGACTATTAAGTTGTTACTAGGGCACCTGGGTGGCTCAGTCAGTTAAGTGTCCAACTTCAGCTCAGGTCGTGATATAATGGTTTGTGGGTTCGAGCCCTGTGTTGGGCTCTGTGCTGATAGCTCAGAGCCTGGAGCGTGCTTCAGATTCAGCATCTCCCTCTCTCTCTGCCCCTCCCCAGCTTGCACTCTGTCTCTCTGTCTCTCTCTCAAAAATAAATAAAACATTAAAAAAAAAAAAGTTGCTACTGGGGTGGTGGAGGGTATGTATAGATTTATATATAGGACATATGAAACATATGCATACATTTGCAACATACCTGTCATTTAGCCTGGAGAATTTGAGACTAATTTTAGCATTGTGAACTGTATTGTTTTTGCTTTTTGTCTGCCTGATTTTAACATTAGGTCATGTGTGAAAATTAACTATGATAATATTATAGATCTCCATGCCATTTTAATTTAGCAACAATATGTCTGAACTTATGAATATTTAGAGGTAAATGAGGCTTCCTCTTTTCTATTTAACTTAAATGTGTCACTCTATCAAAGTCAGCAATTTAATTTATTTTACTATAACAACTGTAATAAAAAAGTAGAAAATTTAAAAATTAAAAAAATTAAAAAATCTGCCCACATGATATACATGGTCTTTCCTACCTTCTAGTGCTCTTCACCAAAAAATAATAAAGTAAAATAAAATTAAATTAAATCTAACTCAATATTTGTTAGTGTACTTGAAGTATATTTTAAAAATTATTGAAAAAACGACTGTTTTATTGTCTCAATATTCTATAAATACTGCACATTTAAAGTCACCTAGGGGCGCCTGGGTGGCTCAGTCGGTTGAGCGTCCGACTTCAGCTCAGGTCATGGTCTCGCGGTTCGTGAGTTCGAGTCCCGCATCAGGCTCTGGGCTGATGGCTCAGAGCCTGGAGCCTGCTTCCGATTCTGTGTCTCCCTCTCTCTCTGCCCCTCCCCCATTCATGCTCTGTCTCTCTCTGTCTCAAAAATAAATAAACATTAAAAAAAAAAATTAAAAAAATAAAGTCACCTGAACACTTGCTAACAAAGCTGAAATGTATCATAAGTATTACTTAAGAATACTTCTACTTTATCAGGTATTTTAAAAACTGTTTCCAAACCATTCCATGAACTAGCCGAAAGTTTTCAGAATGCAATAAAACTGCTTGTAATCATTGTCCTTTGAAATGCAAAATATAGAAAATGCTAAACTTGAGTAAATGAGCTGTAACAAATGATTATTATAATTATTTTCAATTTTAATATACAGTTTATAATTATATATTATAAAATGTTTATTATAAAATAATTATTATAAAATGTTAATCTAGCAATAATATTCCAATTTATTTCTAACTTCTAAGGCTATTTTATTCTATGTATCCTGCAACAATACCATATGACAAAATAGTTCTCTTCATAACAAATCCTGTATATTTTTCAGAGATAGGACATACACCATTTCTGTTCTAGTCATGTTGAACATGTAGCATTATGAGAAATATAAAAATTGTCTACATTAAATTTTTTTTAAATGTTTATTGATTTACTTTTGAGCAAGGGAGAGCACACAAGAGGAAGGACAGAGAGAGAGAGGGAGACACAGAATCTGAAGCAGGCTCCAGGCTCTAAGCTGTCAGTGCAGAGCCCGATGTGGGGCTTGAACCCACAAACTGTGAGATCATGACCTGAGCTGAAGTCAGACACTCAATGGACTGAGCCACCCAGGCACCCCTGTCTAACAGTGTTAGTTGATAGTAAATGATAAAAAGAAAATCTTTTCAATGTTTGTTTCATGTTTCCATTGATAAAATACAACTAATATTTTTAACATGCCTGTACTTTTTTGTCAATTGAAAATATTTTTATAAGGGGCACCTGGGTGTCTCAGTCAGTTAAGTGTCTGACTCTTGATTTCAGCTCAGGTCATGATTTTACAGGTTGGTGGGATTGAGCCTGCATCAGGCTCTGTGTTGACAGTGCAGGGCCTGTTTGGGATTCTCTCTCTCTCCTTCTCTCTCCGCTCCTGCCCCACTCTCGCACTCTCCCTCTCTCTCAAAATAAATAAATAAATTTAAAAAGAAAAAGAAAATATTTTTGTAAGAAAATAATACTTTCTTCATATTTCCATACATTTAATTTATTAGTTTAATAATGTTATGTATCCATTTAGGTAATATTGACATTTAAATTTTAACATGTTATAGTTAAATTCATTTAAATCTCTACAACACTTTTAAAAATTTATTTATTTATAGTGAGGGGGAGAGAGAGAGGGAGAGAGAAGTGGGGCTCAATCCCATGAACCATGAGCTCAAGACCTAAGCTGAGATCAAGAGTCAGATGCTTAACTGACTGAGCCACCCAGGTGCCCCTCTGCAACTTCTTAATGCCATCATTTCTGTGGTCTCCTCTGTTGATACATAGTTTACATAGTTTTGAATTTTATAAGGATACTTTATAAGAAACATGTGCTCAGTTTTGTTCTTGTGGCCAGGTCTACCTTTATAGTTCTCATATTTGCATATAATTCTCACAAGTCATTTTTGAAAGTAGAGAGACAATTTTAACATAATTTATATTAAATGTTTTATGCTTTGTATATGAGCTTAATGTTGGTTTTGAAAATTTTAAACCATTATTTCAATTATTATCTTCAGTATTATGCCTTTGATTCAGTAAGGATCTCTCATTCTTCAGTTGTTAATTCATTGGTCTGATAGGCCGAGCAACTTAATCGTGCATTTCTAAAATAAATATGAAGTTGAGAATATTTTTTGAGGAAAAATGTACTAATATTTATTAGTAAACTTACTAGTAATTACTGGTATACTGCTATTAATGAACTAGTATGGGTTATATGCAAATGACACAATTCACACATTACGTCTTCTTTCAATAAAATTATATATTTCTGATTACTACAAAGATTAATCTTTTGGTTGCAACAAACCTTAATACACTGTGCCAAGTGATGGCTCATTTCTTCTACCAAATCCCAGCTTTACTGCTGGTGTCCTTGGGTATATTACTTGAGTTCTTTGTGCCTCAGTTTCCTTACATGTAAAATGGAGGTAATAATAGTAACAGTTTGCAAGCTGCTATGAAAATTTGTTTTCTAAAAAAAAAAAAAAAAAAGAAAGAAAAAGTTAGGGAGGGAGCCAAACCATAAGAGACTCTTAAAATCTGAGAACAATCTGATGGTTGATGGGGGGTGGGAGGGAGGGGAGGGTGGGTGATGGGTACTGAGGAAGGCACCTGTTGGGATGAGCACTGGGTGTTGTATGGAAACCAATTTCACAATAAATTTCACATTTAAAAAAATTTGTTTTCTGTTGCTGCCATATCACATTATCACATAACACATTATTCTTTAAAGAATACCCATTTATTATATCTCATGGTTCTGTAGGTCAGAATTCTGGGTGGAGCATGACTCAATGAATCCTTTGCTTAGAGTCTCATAAGGGTGAAATCAGCAATACTGTATTCCTTTCTGGAGGTTCTGGGGATGAATCTGTGTCTGAGCTCATTTAGGTTGTTGGCCAACTTCAGTTCTTTGCAGTAATGGGACTGAGGTCTTCATTTACTTGTTGACTATGAGCCAGGGTTCAGTCTTTGATCCTGAAGGCTATCCCATTTCTTCTCACCTCTCCAGCAATAGTGGGTTGAGTCTCTCTCATACTTTGAATCTTTCTTGCTTCTGCTGCATCTCTCTGATCTTGAGCCAGAGAAAGTTCTCTGCTTTTCAGGGCTCATTATGATAAAATTGAGTCCATTCTCATAATTTAAGATAATTTCTCTATTTAAGGTCCATAACCTTACTTACCTCTGCAAAGTCCCTTTTGCCATATATGTAACATATTCACATGGTCTGGAATTTAGGATGTGGACATCTTTGGAGGGCAAATATTTGGCCTATAACATAATATTCAAGAAATTAATTCATGGAAAGTGCTTAAAACAATGCTTGATGCAAATGGTTCTTACTTTTAATAATAATTGTAATAACTGAAAATTCATATATACAATGTGCCATGACATCATCTGCACCCAACATTTCGTACAAACCCATTATTAACACTTATTAGTGTGATTGGCTGTGGCTATATTATTAGCCCACAACGTTAAAAAAATGTTCTGTCTTAATCATTTTTGTGGTGTCAAATTAAAGTGATATTTTAGAATATATTTAAAAGCTAAAGTCAAATTAGGATATATCTTTCTTTTTTTAATTTTTTAAAATTTACTTCCAAATTAGTTAGCATATAGTGCAACAATGATTTCAGGAGTAGATTCCTTAGTGCCCCTTACCCATTTAGCCAATCCCCCCTCCCACAACCCCTCCAGGAACCCTCAGTTTGTTCTCCATCTTGAAGAGTCTCTTATGTTTTGTCCCCCTCCCTGTTTTTATATTATTTTTGTTTCCCTTCCCTTATATTCATCTGTTTTGTCTCTTAAAGTCCTCATGTGAGTGAAGTCATTTATTTGTCTTTCTCTGACTTACTAATTTCACTTAGCATAATACCCCCCAGTTCCATCCACGTAGTTGCAAATGGCAAGATTTCATTCTTTTTGATTGCTGAGTAATACTCCATTGTATGTATATACCACATCTTCTTTATCCATTCATCCATCGATGGGCATTTGGGCTCTTTCCATACTTTGGCTATTGTTGATAGTGCTGCTGTAAACATGGGGATGCATGTGTCCCTTGGAAACAGCACACCTGTATCCCATGGATAAATGCCTAGTAGTGCAATTGTGGGTCGTAGGGTAGTTCTATTTTTAGTTTTTTGAGGAACCTCCATACTGTTTTCCAGAGTGGCTGCACCAGTTTGCATTCCCACCAACAATGCAAAAGAGATAGGATATATCTTTCAGTTGTGAATTATCACTTTATACGAAAAATTTTGTATTTAACACAGGAGAATAATTCAATCTGAATATTCATCAGATTTTGGGCTATTGCTATCCACTGTTACTTTAAGAAGTTAACAGCAACCAGGCAAGCTTATCAATGAATTAAAATTAAAAAAAAAAAAACTGTCGGTTTAGAGCACCAGCTCGATCAAAAACTCAAACACAGACGTATTTTCAGTCTACAGCAGTTTTCAATTACAGGAAAGTCATCCCAATGCTCTGAAGTAGTCCTCTATTAATATTACAAATAATTTAAAAATTACAAAATAAAACTTAAAATATAGGGGCGCCTAGGTGGCTCAGTTGGTTAAGTGTCCAATTCTTGTTTTTGGTTCAGGTCATGATTTCAAGGGTACATAAGTTGGAATCCTGCCTTGGGCAGAATCTGCTTAGGATTCTCTCTCTCTCCCTCTCTCTCTGCCCCTCCCCTGCTCGTGCATGCACACTCACTTCTCTCTCTCTCAAAATAAATAAACTTCAAAAAAAAGAAAAAGATATATCATAGGGAATTAGAAGATCCCTAATAACACATAGAGTCCAGCTGGAGAAATATTTAGGCCCGAACTAAGTTTTCTTGTAGAAATATAACATGTTCTAATTACTTATGTGAATCTTTTTTTCTTGAAGAAGGAAACCACTTTTTTTACATTTTGAAATTCTTCATTCTACAGAGACCTGCAGTATAAAGTTGGTTAAGTTAAATTTAACATGTTGCTTAATAAACATAGCAAAGTGATGAATGGATAAGGAAATTGTGGTTTATATATACAATGGAATACTACTTGGCAATGAGGAAGAATGAAATATGGCCTTTTGTAGCAACATGGATGGAACTGGAGAGTATTATGCTAAGTGAAATAAGTCATACAGAGAAAGACGGATACCGTACGTTTTCACTCTTATGTGGATCCTGAGAAACTTAACAGAAGACCATGGAGGAGGGGAAGGGGAAAAAAAAAGAGAGGGAGGGAGCCAAACCATGAGACTCTTAAAAACTGAGAATAAACTGAGGGTTGATGGGGGGTGGGAGGGAGGAGAAAGTGGGTGATGGACATTTAGGAGGGCACCTGTAGGGATGAGCACTGGGTGTTGTATGGAAACAAATTTGACAATAAATTTCATATTAAAAAAAAAGAAAATTAGCCAGGCTTCAATATCCATAAATATGTGAGGGTTTTCATTTGGCTTACATATGAAGTATGATTAGTTCTTCAGTTTCACAGAGTAAAAATCAAAATGAAATAAACAGGGAAAGTTTCTAAGGTACTATTTTTCTCCAGTTTCATAAGAAGGTTAAACTCTGTGTATCTAGAGTGTTATATATTTTCCAGATGCTTTTCAAGCTCTTAATTTTCTGTTTATTGCTGTTAAGGGCCTGTTATTACTTTGATGCAGCAGATTAACAGACCAAAACTCAATTTAACATGTTAAAAGCTAGTGGCAGAGCAAGTAGACAAAACAAAACAAAAAAAATATACCCGCAAAAAGTCCTCATGACCAATATGGTCCTCACAGACTTTTATTTATTTATTTATTTTTTAATTTTATTTTTTTTCAATATATGAAGTTTATTGTCAAATTGGTTTCCATACAACACCCAGTGCTCATCCCAGAAGGTGCCCTCCTCAATACCCATCACCCACCTTCCCCTCCCTCCCACCCCCATCAACCCTCAGTTTGTTATGCTAAGTGAAATAAGCCATACAGAGAAAGACAGATACCATATGGTTTCACTCTTATGTGGATCCTGAGAAATTTAACAGAAACTCACAGACTTTTAGATGAACATCTCTCAAATCCTGTGAATAACAGGATGGCTGATAAATAAGCATATACTTAGCATTGTTAACTACAATGACAAACTGATTTGTTCTGAGAATAACCTCTAGAGGAAGACTTCCTGGGTTCTGACTATGAAATCTATATTAAATGGAAAAGTTAAAATAGAAAAATGAAACTTCAGTAAATGATGGGTTGAGGGAGAACTAAAGAGGAAACATTAAAAAAGAGAAATAAACAAAAAACCAAAACCAAAACTGTTCAGAACATGCCCCTGGAACCATTTATAATTCCTTGGTATAACTCAGTATTTAAATTACTTGTTTCTTAATTATCTGGGCTGCAACTTATCACCTAGTCTTTAGGAGAACACAGGCTACACAAAAACAAAATAGTGATCGGTGGAAATTAGTTCCATGACATACAATTGATTGCTTATAAAACAAGGAGGATTTAGTGTTATCGCATCGTGGAAAAGTGTTTGTTTTCTTCCACAGATGTGCCCATTAGTTAGGAGCATAACATATGGCTGGAGGGTAATTAAGAAGCTGGTGCCTCAAATATGAATAAATAAAACTGGAGGGTGCAACCATGTTCCATCCCTCAGTCCCTGCTGATCTTTGTAACAGAACTTTGACCCATGAGTAGTCGTTCTGTTTAGTGACATGTAATGACTTGGGGAACTTCAAGGAAAAAGCAAGTTTAGGGAAGAGAGAAGAGGAAATCCAGAGTGCAGTTTGCACTTGCTAAGTTTAAGGTGTCTATTAGGCCTTTGTGTATACCGATCCAATAGACAAATACTCTAATCAAACTCATGGAAAAGGTTAGGTGGGAGATATAGATTTTGGGGGGGGGGGGAAGCATATAAATGATATCTAAAGTCATTGGAAAAGACTGAGATCCCTCTGGCAATAAGTATAGAAAAAATACAATTGAAAATAAAAGACAGTTCTCTAGCATTAGATGTCAGGAAGAAGAGTAAAATGAAACAAGGAGACTGATAAGAAGCAGCAAATAAGAAAAAAGAACAATGCCTTGCAACAATAGTTCAGAGGCATTCCAAGAAGGTGGCAGAGAGGAATAATGCCAAATGACAGTGAGAGGCCAAGTTAAATGAAGACTGAGAATGGGCCTAAGTGTTTGGTCACATGTAAGTCATTGGTGAATTGAAAAGAACAGTTTTAGTGGGTTGATGGGGACTGGACTGGGATAAGAGTGTGTTAGATAGCCATAAAGAGGAGCAGAGAAATGTGGTAGCAGCTCAAGAGGATCTCCTGTTAAGGGGTAGAATTGTATTTTTTTTTTTTTTTATTGGAGATGTTACAACATTTGTGTATGTTGAATTGGGAAGGAAAGTTAATGAAGAAGAGAAGGGTAATCATTGGAAGAGCAGAGTTCTAGAGCAGGTGAAAATGGTATTTGTGAAAGGATTAATCCTAAATAAAAGCCAGAGAGTTCATTGCCCATTACAAGAAAGCAGTTATTGCTAATGACAAGAACAAGAAGACAAAAAGGTCTTGATCACTAGGGTGGGTGACTAAGGCTGAGTGGAGGACGAGATCATCGGAAATGGGAATGTGTAGAAACAGGGTGGGGAGTAAGCTAATGGATGAATCATGCTGGTATAATCCACTCTTTACAGGCAATAATTATTAGAAGTCCCCATGGAGTGTTTAAATATACCCATGAATAAGAACAGAGTGCCTCTTGCCTCTGATCATAGCTACTGTGAACTCTTCTGATGATGGCTACAGATGATCCCCAAAGTAGGAGTGATAGGACAGTTCTTCAGGCTGCTTCAGGACAGGAAAGGAAAAGGCTTTCCTTTCTGCTGTGTTAAGTGTTGGGCCTGAAGGTGCTGTTCTCACTTAAAATCATAAAATGTTTTCTCTCTGGGGGTTATTACACTAGAGGAAGGATTTGGTCCAGGTGCTTTGATTATGTTCCCTCTCCAGTTTCAGACCTTGTCACTGCGTACCGCTCATTGTTTCAGACTCTTCTTACAAAAATTTCCTCTCTGGGACCCAGTTATGGAAACAATTTATGTTTTTCCTACTGAAATAGTCCCCAACCCTATGAAAACTAGTCACTGCAAATATATAGTGGGTGATACCTGAAAGCTATATCTAAATATCAATTGCAGCCCTGACCATTATATGAGACAATACAAATACTAGAAAATATGCAGGTCTTAGAATATAATAGTAGAGCCCAATGATCAACACTGGAAGATGCTCTCATGCAATTTCACAGAGCACTGCTCGGTGTGAAGATTTCGGCTTGCATAGCCTTGATTTTAAAAGTATCCTCATACAGGAAACGTCTCCTGCCTGACCAAGAGCCCAGTTTTGATGGGAAGTACAGTACATGGCATTGTGAGAAAAATGGGAAAGCACTGTGGCCAATAGATAACCTCCTGAATAATGAATGAGTGATAGGTGCTACAACTCGATCAATCTCCCATACAATAAGGCTGAATCCATGCGACTGAGCTTCAGGGGACAGCCAATATGAGAAGGAAAGCAGGAGTTACTGAGAGGAAGGCAGTTTGTTCAGGTCTCCTAAAGATTACTTGTCTCACTCTGAGCTGGATTACAGGGACAAAGACTGATAATACATGACCTTGACTCATTGTTAGCATTGCTGATAAGTCTCCTAAGGCAACTGATTAGAGGTCAAGAAGGAGAAGATAAACACATTAGCAACTGATCTGAAGTTAGAAATAGCATAATTTATAGATATTGAAATGTATAATGGATATTGGGATGATTTTCAATATAATCCTCCATAATGAAATTAGAAATCATATAAAACTGAAGTCACAGATTAAAGGTCAGAATTAACTAATTTCTTTTTCCTTTTTGAGGCAATAATCTTAGGCTTTTATAGTTCATGAAGACACCAAAATCTAGGTATACATTTCAATGAATCTCAATTTATGAGACATTTTGCCTTAAGGGGACAAAATGTACCTGTAAGAAAAAAGTGTATCTTTTTTCTTTTCCTTTCAATGGGAAAAATTCAGCTAGCTCGAGAAAGAGAAGATTCAAAAGTCTACGCTGGTTCTGTAATTCACATTGTGACATTTAACTGTCAGCTATTATTTCTAAACTATTAACTTTTATGAAAGCTATTTAGACAATGATGTCAATGGTTAATAATATTGTGGTTTCAAAAATATCAGTGGATAAAGGACATAATTCTCAGGGCAGTTTTTAAAAAATTCTGAACCCTTCCTTCCTTCCTTCCCCACCCCCCCCCCCCCCCCCCCCGCCTTGTTTTTTTGAGGAAAAATTTGGGGCAATAGTTTTGGCACCATCATTTTTTCTTTTACATAGAAGCATCCTTTTCTTTTCTCAATACTAAATAGCTTCAAGGATTGATGATGCCGTGAGAGCATCGTAAGATTTTCAAACTTCGGGTTAGAATGGTTCCTGCAGGTGAACAGTAGGTGTTCAAGAACCAGTTTCTGAAAGAGTTCTAGTAGCTGGAACAAGTGCTTTCTCCCAATTGAGAGTTGATAGTAACGCAAGTATTAAAAAGGAAAAAGCCAACGGCAAAATCGACACAAAATATTCTTCTTATTGCATTATTTTTTTGGCTCTGCAGTTCCTTTCACAGTTTCTGCTTATAATGCTGTGAACAGTTCCAACATTCCTGAGCCAAGCCAGTTATTAATTCCTTGAGAAAATTAAATTGTTTTTAATAAAAAAAAGCAAAAATTTTTCTAAGTCTTGTTAGTAGAGTTACTTAAATTTCACCAAACTAATCTAACAATATAAACTCAGGGATTTTTTAAAGGTATTAACTATGGGTACTTTTAAGGATACTTGGGATTTTATGAACCATAAAAAGAAGTTGTTACACTCTAACATTTTTAATTCATTTTTCAAATATTAGTCCATGAAGGCATTTCATTTCTCTGATATGATTTTTCCCTAAGGCAAAAAATATATATATATATATTTGTTTATGTAAAGGATCAATAGAAAAGTGCTTCTCAGAAAGAAAATCATTAAATTCTCCTCCCCAGAGATAGCTAGAGCTCTCCTCAATAAGGCATGAAGTAGTTTTACTTCTTATTAATAACTCCAGATAAATGATTCTTATTTTTGAATGTGCCTGTATCTCCAGGTGTAAGTCAAAATGCTCCCATTCCTGTTGGCAACTCTCAAAGCACAAAATGGAGCCTGGGTTTCTGTGCACCTTCACAGGGAAGCCTTAGGTTATTCACTCAGGAGAGCTAATTCCTCTGACTGTGATGGTAAAACAAGCCCAGATTTCCAGGAGGAGAGTCCTAGACCATCTCTAACACTTTCAGCACAGAGGGAATTTCAAAGCATTGCCCAATAGCATTCAGAAGATGGCCAGGAGTAAACAATCCTCATAAAAAATAAGGTCTGGTAGAGGCTGAGTGAATGGTCTCTGTTTAGCCAGGGCATCATTTTCTGTTCCTTATATCAATCTTTAATAATAACTAAAAAAAATCAAAGAAATATCACCTATAACTCATATGGCAACTCTAAGTCTTCAAAAATATTTGTACTGATACCATCCTGATGTGATCCTCAGAACATAGCAATAAGATATTTTGTAAGTGGGATCGTGTTATACAGAATAATTAAGTGACTGTTCTAAAATCACATGGAAATTGAGTGTCCAGGTGCCATTCAGGTTTCATAATTCCGAACATCAGGCTCTGTGTATAGTTCAGGACTGCCCTTTTGCAAGGAAAGAATTTAGAATTCTCGTCTCTGCCCCCATGACAGAGACATTTGGAAAACACAGACTCACTAATTATCTACATCCTAAAGCAAAATTTGAGTTAATTGTCACCATTTATTTTCATGGAGGAATTTAGTCAAGTAATTATGAAAATTATTTCAAAGAACAAAATCTGTTGGCAATGATAGACTCTAATGAGCAAATATTAAGCTGCTACATTAGTTCTCCAAAATTAGTGCCCTTTCTATTTCTTCCTTAAATATAACAGTTTCTTTGAGAAGAATTAGATATTATTAGTCTTTGACATCAAAAGCCATGGGGAAATAATTACATAAAGTTGAATGAATATCTTAACTTTGTTGTGTGGCAGGCCATGGCCACGTTTCTTCATGAAAAGCCCTGAAGTAGACGTAAATGGAAAAACACCTGGACCCAATAGGCACCGAGAAGGAAGTGTATAATTGAGGTTGAAGATGGCCAGCTGTCCACAGAACCAATTTCCTTTTTCTCTGTGCTAGTCACAAAGGCTGCAGGTACCCACGTGACTTAATTCTACTTGATAGAATCTGGAAACAAGTGATGGATGCCAATTTCAGGCCTGGCTCATAAAACCCTTTTTCCCTCCAAGCCCTTTCCCCATTTGCCAGCCTGATGAAACAAGCATAATGGCCTTAGAAGCCACAAAATGGGATAAACCCAAAGCCCTGAATCACCACATGAACAAGAGCTATTTACCAATTAGGAAGACCGATTTTGGAAGTTATGTAAAAACTAAACTTCTATCGTATTTGAACTATTTCACAGTTGGAGTTTATTTGTGAGAGCAGGTAGAATTTCTTTATCTAATGTGTGCAACGCCCAGCATATGCACAGAAAGGACAACTTTGCACTAGAATGTTAGCAAAAGTTCAAGACTTGTAATGTGGACAGCTTGAGCACCAGTAACAGAATTATTGTCTTACATGGAATCATAATCACATGGGAATTAGTGTGACCCTTTCAGGAGTGAGGCTTAAATTCCAGTGTAGCCCTCTATTTTGGTCCCCTCAAACTAAGAATATACCTTTTCCTTGAGCAGGGCATTCACCTGAATCACTACCACCCCGGGTACAGCCTCATGAGGAATGAAAGGAGGATGGTGAGGCCATCATCACTCAGATGTATCCATGTTGATGCTCTTCTCATGTCCCTTTGGTACTTGATAAAGCTTATGAGTAGGACTACTTAGTGTTGGTGATTTCTGCCATCAAAAAAACTGAGCCCCAGCCTTCTTTGATCATTTATATGAGCAACCACTATATATACAAAGCAGAATATATTGTATGGAAATCAAAAAGCAGCTTTATTTTCATTCACATTGAACTTTTAAAAGTATACTGTGAGGGCTCCTTTGTCCTCTGCCCCTGAATGAAATTTAGGGAATGTCTGAATATTACCATATAAAATATAGGCTCAGTTCAATAATTACTATGGCCAATCCACCATTGAGATTAAAAATTTTAAGATTCGTGTTTGGTCTGCTTCATTCTTCTGCAGGATAACTCTCTACAGTGGGAGAGTGGAACATTTCTTTCCCTTCCCTTTCCTTGTACTTAAAACTAGTTACAGGTATTTAGACTTAGAGGAATAAAAGGTTTGTTGATATTATTATGTGGAATATAATATCTGATATTAAATAACCCAAAGGTATAAGCTAATGTAACAAAAGTGAAAATGTCTACAAATAGAGGAAAATTAAATTTTTTCCTGTTAATAGTTATAATCATATCTTTACCACTACTCATTAGAAACTGTCGAATATAGCCAAACAATAATTTTAAATTCCAGGCCTTAAATCTTAATTCCATTCAGAACACTGGTGTTTGACTTTAGGAAAAAAAATAACATATTTTCTTACTGAATTATAATTCAGTGTGAGAATGTGTTACCTCAGGCAACCATATGAGATACTATTAAAAATGCAATTTATTCTACTACATAAAAATAACTAAAAATGCTCCAAATCACAGAAGTGATGTAAGCAATGAACTGAAACATATTTCAAATCCATTAAATTTCAGAGTATGTTCATCCTACTTCTACACAGAAAGTAGCACTCAAGAAAGTCAGTATTGTTTATTGAAATCTAAATTTCATTATAAGAAGAAAACATTTTGATAAATGTTTCTAATTGTTGAAGATGGGTAGGAGTGCATGGAGATTCATTATATGTTCTCTCACTTGTTTTGTGTGTTTGAAAATTTACATAATAAAAATTTTTGTTGTGATATTTAAAAAACAAAAAGATATTTATACTTGAGCCAATTTATGTACTTGAGCTACTGGTAGGATATCACTGTGGCTCTTTCTCTGGAAGTCAGTTTACACATTGATCCTTTGTGCCAATCCAAATTGAAATGGCCATTCATGTTTCAGCAGCTTGGCAATATATACCCACGTATATAACCACGTATAACCAGAATCCTGAGCTTTATGTTAACCACTCCCTTGTTTCTTGGTAATTTTACCATATATAGATGCATCCCTAAATGACATGTGGCTTGGTTTTGTCTACTTCTGAATTTTATGTAAATGAATAATATATGTATACTTTGTTGACTTGTTTCTTTCACGTAAAAAGACATTTGAGAGCATCACCCAATGTTGATGTGCTCAATTGAAGTTCCTTAATTTTTGTTGCGATTCTTTAGTATGAATATATGACCAATTTATTATTGTTGCTTTTTCACTAAAGATCTGCTTTTGATGAACTTTGAGGATGTGTTCATTTTCTAGTTATTACAAACAATGCCACCTTATTAATTGCATGGATATGAATTAACCTAGGATTAATGTAAGTAGAATTGCTGGGTCAGTGGGTATAGGTTCACGTTTTTTAGGTAGGATCAAACTGGTTTCCAAAATTTTTGTGCCAGTACCCATTAGCATGTAGAAAGTTCCTATGGCTTTGCAGCCTTACTGATACTTTCATTTTTTACCGTACCAGGCATAATTTCTCTTGTAAATGAAGCAGTACCTATGAAGATAAATAAGCACCAGGAAAAGAGAAAAAGTGATGCAATCTGAACCCAAGTTTATTACGAGCCTCACGAGTTTCACATGTTTTCCAGACTTTTGCCAATAATAATCTTTAAAAATAAAAGTGAAGAGTACCTGCTGGGTATCACAAAACAATTACTTCTCAAGTAAGTCAGAAATAACTGCTTGGAAAAGCTACAGTTAAGAGAAGAAGACTTTTTAAATGAATACAAATTAATATTGACTTTTAGGATTTATTACTTATATTAGATCTCTTCCATTTGCCCATTTTAGACTAACTTCCCCCTGCTCCCTATTGTGGGAGGTTGACCTATTTGGGACCCATTGCCTTCTGGCTTCTCATTGGATTTAGCCAATGGAGAACTCCAACAGAAAACAGGAAGGAAAAGGCTTTCTGTCATGGGGCCTGGTCAATATGCCAGAGGGTTCAGCTCCTCTCAAGGCATCATCTCCAGAAGACCTCCAACTACTCCCTCTACCCCGTCCTTCTTCCTTCTCTTCCTTCCATAATGGCTGACCCTGATAACATTCTCTAATGAATTGTCAGCATGCTAATCTCTACCTCAGCAACTGTTTACCAGAGAACCTAACCTATGAAAAAGATAGACTCTTTTGTTTTTCGAGATTGATGAGACAATAAGGAATGGCTCATAAAATTGTAAATTTCCTTATGTTGTTAGGTGATTTATAATTTGGGTGCTCAAAGCTCCATTAAAAATGTTAATGGTGATTTTACTGAAAAGGTCAATAACTCCTGTGCCCTCTTGAATAAATAAATGAATTTCTTAATTTTTTTCCTTAAAGTTTATTTATTTTTGAGTGAGAGAGAGAGAGAGAGAGAGAGACAGACAGACAGACAGACAGACTGTGAGTGGGGGAGGGGCAGAGAGAGAGAGGGAGACACAGAATCTGAAGTAGGCTCCAGACTCTGAGTTGTCAGCAGAGTCGGATGCAGGGCTCGAACCATGAGATCATGACCTGAGCCATTGTTGGATACTTAGCTGACTGAGCCACCCAGGCACCCCATTGAATTTCTAACATAACAAACAAAAACAGAAAATTTGAGGAACAAATAGGATCTTTTTAAAAATATGTTTGTTAATTTGTTTTGAGAGACACAGAGAGAGAGCAAGAGCAGGAGGAGGGCAGAGAGAGACAGGAAGAGAGAGAATCCCAAGCAGGCTCTGCGCTATCAGCACAGAGCCCAGTATGGGGCTTTATTTCACAAACTGCGAGATCATGACCTGAGCCAAAATCAAGATCAGATGCTCAGCGCCCCGATATTCTGAATGTGCATTTTATTACCCTCTTTCTTTTTCTTATATTTTCTTGTTCTCATTCTCTCTTTTCCTCTACTCCCTCCCTCTCCCTCTCGGTCTTCTCTCTGTCTCCTTCACTCCCTCCATTACCTCTCCTTCATGTTCTTTCTGTCTCTCTGATCCTTCCTGTCTTTTTTTCTGTAAGCATGTATCTTGCATTTCAGAGATTTATGTTTCATTATGTTTCTTCTTTTACAATTTTTGAAAAGAGTCTTAGCATTTACCACAATCATTTTGATTGAAGTCATCTTATGCCCCTGTTTAGTAAATTCTAAAAATAATTATTTTCTTTATGTTGTGGTGACAGCAATTTTGTTAGCTTTCGGTCCCCTGAGATAGTTAATATTTTCCCCCAACCACCTTAGTTGACCTTACAAATCCCAGGAAGAAGTTTTATAAATGCCAAAGTTGCTTATTTATGGAATACTGATTTGAACCTAGGTATGGTAGGTACTTATCTAACATGATTGCAACCAGTAGTTGTTCATTTAATCGGAAAGCCAGTTTGAAATGAGTAGGCATACAAGTAATACATACATATATCTTAAACATTTTAACTTTAAAAATACAATTATATGTTCATTTGCCCATCTTTTCAGCAGAGCTAAGGTCTTTTTATGAAGCATGGATCAGATGAGTTTCACATCATATTTCTTTCCCAAACCAGTAATGTATCATCCTCAAATTTTAGTTTCATTTTCTTTAATGTGGAGCAAAAGACTTAAAGATACTTGTGAAGCAACCTTAAAGAAAACTTCCCCTATACACACCCCATCTTTGACAGTGTTCTTATCCACACTTAATATGGCAAGAACTATATAAACAATTCACTTTCATAGAATATTTCCAAAGTATGCAACTTAAATTCCACAGGAACCAGAAGTCTTCAAACTTGTGTTTCACTGGTTTGTTTATACTAATTAAGTGTCATAATTTCAGTGTCACATTTGGCACTAATGGCACAGGTTGGTAACAATCACAGCTTACTCTTAGTGAGTGTACAACTCACTGTGAAGGAGAAGATCTGTGCAGGCTGCCAGAGAGTGGCCTAGTGTCCGTGAGCACCTCATATGCTGTGGACACCAACTCGTATGATTTACAAAAGGAATGGAGAGTTGCAGTTAAGTTGGTTAATTCAAAGATGGTTAAAAAAAACTTCTGTATTTCCAAACCCAAAGGTTTAACTGAATTATTCTCAGGTTTATCTGTGTTCTCTGAAAATTAATTAATTTACTTTTCTAAAATGTTACTTAATTTTTATCCAGTGCCCCATCCCCACCATACTGGCCAGAAATACCTACTGTATCTAAAATATTATGGAAGAATCCTGTTCTAAGAATCCTGTTCACCATATTATGTATTTTCATAGAATGAATACTTAGGGAATTAGCCTAATTCCCTAGTATTAGGCTAATACTAGGGAATGTGTGTGTGTGTGTGTGTGTGTGTGTGTGTGTGTGTGTGTGTGTTATATTAGTGGGCCAAACTCCAGAGATATTTCAATCATAATATATTTTTTTAAATCTCTGAATCCTTTTAAGAACTGTTAGTGTTTCCTGGTTTGACATTCTTCTCAGGGATTAGGGATGAATTTACAAACTAGTTGAAGTCAATTTAGGATTATTTTATCACTAAATACAATTTTATGTACCATGGTCAAGTACCATCATTTTAGGAAAAGGACCTTTATTTCCTCAAAAAATTAGGATGAATAACAGCCTAGGCAAGATTAAATACTAATAAAAATCTTTGACTTGGAATTAAAAATAAAATATTTTAAGTAAGTTTTTGAGGTATGAATATTAATTTTTTTCTGAAAGTACAGCTATACAGTAGGAGAAAGCAAAGGCAGAGAGAGGTAAGCACCACCTCAATATTTAGCACATCTCCCTTTCCTCAGTTTCCAAGTTGTTCCAAGATATGGATGAAGTTAAGGCAGAGCTTTCTGAGAATCCCAAGAAGAGAGAGATGAGTTGCAATGCCTCTAAATGCATGACTCTCAAACAGGTCAAACTGACAAGCCACAGTAAAAATAACACCCTTTTCCACAATACAGTTCATAAAAAATCTCTGGATAACACACATGTATTATGTGAAATTACACATTGCTAAAAGAGATAACTAAGCCTGTGAAAGTACAGAAGCTCTGTCTAAAGAATTCTTGTGTGTCTGTTGGCTATCTCAGTAGTTTCATCTGCCACCACAAAGGGAGCATTTTAGTGAGCTGAAAGGGAAGACTCAAAAGGCCCATCTTTGACTGTGGATAGCACTTCTTCTCCTAAAGACTAAAGAATGACCTGGCTTTTGGAAGAATGTTCTCACAGTGAGGGGGCACTCATGGACCTCTGCCATAGGTGAAAGAGAGGTTGAGACCATCTCATGACTCAGGTTCTACCACATTGCTTCCAGTCTTGAAAAAACATCCATGGGAGACCGCACCCAGTACGTTTATGAAATCTCATAAGTCCTAGTAAATTATACCAGATGCATTTGAAGAATTATTGATTTTAATTTCTTACTTCTTATTTCTTTAATGTATGGCACATATTTTGAAATTGTCTCAAAGTTCTAGCAGGGCATTTGAGCCCTTAGCCAGGGCTCTGTTACTCCAGCCCATGAAAAGGACCCCATATTGTGAGAAATACACATATCCTCCTTTTAATACTCACTCAAACTGATTCTTCAAAAAAAAAAGTGTTATTTTTTTAAAATGCTTACAAGAGGAAAAAGAGATATATTGGCAGGAAGTAAGCAATACAATAGTCTTTCAAGACCTGTAGTATTTATATGATAACTAAACATACCAATCCCAAATCAGTAAATCCATTGTAATAGATACAAATATATTTACACAGATATGAAGATAACAAGCTGGCTATATGAAATTGGGAATGTGCCTGAACAAATAGATTCATAGAAGACAAAACTATATAATCAAAGGTTAGGACTAACAATGTTCAGACATCTTTTTGAAAATGTATCTTAGCATGTTTATTCAATTTCACATTGATTTCCAAAATTTTTCAGGATCAGCCTTCAAGAAACCTATATTTGGCACATAATTTCAGTTCTCCTCATAATTGCTAGGAGTCAGGCTTATATAATAGTAATAGCTCTAAAATGACAGACCTAATTCCAGATCTATTGATTACTAACTAGCTCCTTTCATCTTGAATGAGCCTATTAGACACTGCCACGGTTCCTTCCATTTGTGAAATAAACAATAATAGTTCCTATCTGTAAAGTTAGAATCAAATAAAATCTACAAATCTATTTGAAAGTGAATTATAGGTACAGATATATATTGCACAAAAGCCATTTGTTAAGGTGAGGATTAAAAGTTAAAGCCATCTCAAGTCAGGATGTGGTACAGCCAGGATCCTGACTCTATGAATATATCCCCCATCACTATTTCCTTTTCTCCGCGTCTCTCCTAATAAAACAGATCTCACCTCCTGGCTTCTTCCATAGCTTCTTTGGTAATCACTATATTTCAAATCTTTTTAGTGACACATTGACATGTCCTTCCCCTAAAATGCTTCTCAGAGACATCCTCATTGATCCTTTAAGTCTTCTTGCACTCTATAGACTCATTCCTGCCTGCTGTCTGACACTGATCCCTCCATATTGATAAGTATGAGGACAAGAACAGCTTCCATGAATTAAAAAAAAAAGGCGGGGCTTTCTTTTAAACTGTTTTAATATTGAGAAAAGTTATTGTGATGTTTTTGAACCAGTACAATTTTACCTAAGTATAATAGGGCATCTAGATTTGTAAACATATTTTTTTTTTGAACAGGGTAAAGGGCTTATAACAGTGCAGGCTGAGTTCTTTCTTAAATCTTAAGCAATAAATCATCCATGATGATTTATGGTAAGAACCTTAACTAGCACAGTGACCACAGGAAGAAAGGGAGATTATGACAGGATCAAAAGTCCTATGGAAAATGGAATCAACAGTACTGATTGTAAAAGTGTTTATTGAGGGAGGGAAAAGCCAGATATTTTCTAGGTAAATAATTTAATAAATGGTAGCACTGTTAACCCCAGTACAGAATACCCATTCCTAAGCATTCAAACTAGCAAAGCATAGACTTTCTTGGGTATGCCATTCTATGTGGAACCTCTGTGCATTTGTATAAACTGGGCCTTTTGCACTAAATGTCTTTTTTTCCCCCTTGTCAACCTAGAATTCTCTTTCGAAGTCATATGAAAAGTGTTCATCTCTTCTGGGAAACTGTCTTTGAGCCATCAGGCAGCTACAGGCTAGGCTCCCTTCTCTTACTTCTTGATCTACTTCTGATACTTCTGTTAGAATACCTACATTTTATACTCTAATTATTTATAAGTCCATCTCCTGGACCTCAAGGACAAGGCTGTGTTTTACTCATCTGAATGTCCCTAGGGCAGCAACCAATACTGGAAATGTGATATAGATTCTACAGATGTTTACTGAAAACATACCAAAACATTGCTTTGGTATGAATGTGGAGATGTTAATTACACATTGAAAATATGGATCAGGAATACAGAGATGGCAGAAAGATATGGATGCAGGGTTGGTTTAGATCACTTAGAAAAACTGTGTACCCGAGTAGGGAAAGAAAAAGAATGGACAAAGGTAAAGGAGCCAGGAAATGAGAGCAAAAGCAGTCCCCAAACCCCAGGTGGAGAATCAGGAAAGAATAGTTTTATAGAAACTAAGAGAGGATGATAGTCCAGATGGAGGAAATTGTTACAGGTGTCAAGCAAAGCTGCTTCCTTCTGTATAAAATGTGGAATATAACACCTGATACACAGAATTATGTTGAGGACTAAATGGAATATGT
The DNA here is from genome assembly GCF_028018385.1 of Neofelis nebulosa. NCBI lineage: Eukaryota > Metazoa > Chordata > Mammalia > Carnivora > Felidae > Neofelis > Neofelis nebulosa. The sequence continues at coordinate 72,207,959 of NC_080785.1, read as the reverse complement.
GACAGTGCTTAAAACAATGCTAGGGACAAATTGGTGACAATAATTATTTCAAAATCAAATACAATGAAAATTGAGGTGAGAAAACCAGTCTGGCAATTAGGAAGTCGATGGAGGTGACCATTGTGGGAACAGCATCATTAGAAAGGAAGGGACAGAAGCTGAATTTCTGTGGAGTAAAAGCAATGAAAATGGGGTGAGAGAATAGAAAGCAAAAAGATACTTTCCATCTAAGAACTATACTGATGAAGGAGAGAGGAGTGTGAAGTTGGTGGCCTCAGGAGGAGGCAGACTTTTGGAAAAAATGTTTGGTTGTAGGACATGAGAATTTTGAGCATGTACATAGCAGAGGAGAAGGACCCAATAAAGAGGGAGAGATATTAGCCGAAAGAAGGACAGAAAAGAGGGTTCGAGATGGCTGTACATTTAATGGAAAATTAAGGAAAATAATGAGAGCCCTCTCTTTCCCATGCAATGGGAGATTAGGTTCCCTGATAACAGTGAGGGTGGTGGGTGGTTTTGGGGTATAAGAGAAGTCATAAATAGGTGAAGTGGTCATGATGAGAATGGGAAAAGAAACCGTTGAAGGGTAAGTAAAAAAATTATTAAACTGCATTAATGTCTGTCATTTCCTGTCTGCTGCTTTGGTCTTGCCCATGTGACCACAAGTATTGCCTGCCCCCATGGGATTAGCCCTTCATCACTGAGAATCCCTTTATCTTGTTGAGGAAGGGAATGAGTCCATAGGTGATCTCTTATTGACCCGTTTCTTGCCCTCCCTCCACAAAGGGGGAGACCCCCTAAGCACTGAGAGCTGATCCATGCTGCCCACTGGACTGAAACAGGCAGGTGAATTTCCAAACTGTCAAGCCGAACTAAGGCTAGCATTACCAGGATTCAAAGCATGGGACACTTTTTTAAAGGTCTTTTTCAGTAAAATGGTATAAATTGATCCTAGTGTCTTGAATATGAAGCTTCTAGCTTCCCAAAGATGATGCAGAGAATCGGACTCAAGCCTTCACAAAATCATTTCTAACTTTAATTACAGGAAAGTAATTTTCATGTGCTTTGCTGTCACTAAGTCATTTCAGTTTTCAGCAAAAGCTCTGCCATAGGAGTCAAGGGTCCTCAGCTCTTCTGTCTCCTTTCTATAATAACTTCCTTATGGTCCCACTACCCACCCCTCCCAATCAGCTTCAGTCAGGAGCCCTTACAGAAGAGGCTTTAGTCTAATCTTTTTATTTTTTTACTCGTTTTTACAGGTTTTCAATAACAATAGTATGCAACTGATCAGTTGTTCAGGAAATTGTTAAGGATGGATGAATGAAATAAGATAGGCCCATAGGGAGAATATGAGTTGCAAGGAGTAACTTCTCTATTTGATGTCCAAAAGGTCAAAAGCTCTTTCTCACATGCATCTAGACTTTGGTTCACTGCCACAAGCCTAGAAGCTCAGCCTGCTTTTCTCTCCTTTAGCTGAGGCCAACAGCCATTCAATCCCTTGGGTATCTAGGCCCTCTCATATAACTGGATATAGAACTGGTCACATTCTTCTCAGCTCTTCCCACTTAAATCCCTTCTACCCACACTCTTCATCTTTTCTTTGCTCCCATTATAGACAAAACCCTTGTATTCTTGTATTTAAGGGTGGAACTACTTAACATTAAGAGAAAAGATCAATATAACAAGTGGGTACATTATAAATGTTAAGGTAACTCAAGTTCTTATAGTAAAAGTATCCCCTACTCAAGGGTGAGGTGGTAACTGGAAGCCTTTGGGTTTCAGCTCTCTGCTTTGATTCTCCCAAGGCTATATGGATGCCTAAGGTCACCCAGCTAACAGGCAGAGCCGGGCCTTTATCTCAGGACTGTGAGGCTCCAAGGCCCATACTGTGCCCATATTGTGAGGCTCCAAGCTCCAATAGTTATGCTACCATGGTTCAAGCAGAGCTTAAAATTTGCCACACTATATTATTACCTTTATTTACCTGCCAGGTACTACCTATATCCACCTGACAAGTATTATTCTTGAGGATGGAAAAATTACCATAACTTTCGTGTCTTTCTTCCCCAGTATTACTTACAAACATGGTTGATAGCAGTTCAACTGGTGTGATGTGGGTCTCCTAAGCACCCTCACATAAATGTGCCTTCTGACTTTCCAAGATGAATAGGTCTTTCATTGTCAGAGCGGTTCAGCATTATACTAGAAAAACACAGCATATCCCCAGGGGCCCTCACATTCCCTTGGTCCGACTAAGTGACCCATCTCTAAGAAAATGCACAAGTGGGCAGGGGTGGTGACAAGTTGACAGATGTTCTAACTGCCCCACAGTACCCAGAAGAACACTGGTTTGGCTTTACATATTAGTTTTCTAATTGCTACTGTAAGTTATTACACAAGTGTGTAGTTTAAAACAGTCCAGACTTACTATCTTGAAGTTCTTAGAAGTCCAACACAACTCTCATTGGGCTAAAATTACGATTTGGAAGGAAGAGTTTGTTTTTGGCGGCTCTGGGAAAGATTCTGTTTCCTTGCCTTTTCCAGCCTCTAAAGGCTGCCCCCATTCCTTGGCTAATGGCCCCTTCCTCCAGCTTCAAAGACAGCAAGGCTGCATCTTTAAATCTCTCTCTGACTCTGACTGTTCTGCTTCGGTCCTCCATTTTCAAGAAAATTTTGATCACATTTGACCTACCTGGATAATCCAGGATAATCTTACTATTTAAGGCCAGCTGATTAGCAAACTGTATTCTATCTACAACCTTAATTCCCCTTTGCTATATACGCTAAAATATTTATAGGTTCTGAGAAGTACGACAAATATCTTTGGAGGCCTACCACAGTGTTTTAGGAATCATACATGAAGAGTAAGGTCCACCATTCCTGGAAGGCCAAAGACAAAATCAGGGAGTACATAAGGGAGCATTCTTGAAACAGAAGCTTGAAAACAGAGCATCTCATCAATTTTCCTTTCCCCTCCCCTTTCCCTCCTCTCCTCTCCCATATAGGATTCTATAAGGTAGTATTCCAGCTGAGAGTATACTTACAGCACATGGAAGTCCAGAGAAGAAAAGAGGTGATTCACTTGGAGATGTGCAGAGTTGTGAATTACCTAGTTGAAACCAGGGTAGATAATTTGGAGGGATCATCTTTCTCATATGTAAACTGGAGTTGCTGCCTGCCTCTCAGGTCTGCATGAGGATCCAGTGAGATAAATGCAGTGCACCTTGGAACATTGTCGTATCACAATCTGGACGCCTCATGAGTCAAAGGATGTTACTGGTATCAGATCTAAAAATAAATAAATAAAAAAGAAAGAAAGAAAGAAAGAAAGAAAAGAAAGAAAAAAGATTTTTTTTTTTTAATTTTTTTATTTTTAAATTTTTTTTTTTTTTAACATTTTATTTATTTTTGAGACAGGGAGAGACTGAGCATGAACAGGGGAGGGTCAGAGAGAGAGGGAGACACAGAATCTGAAACAGGCTCCAGGCTCTGAGCTGTCAGCACAGAGCCCGACGCGGGGCTCAAACTCACGGACCGTGAGATCATGACCTGAGCCGAAGTCGGATGCTTAACCGACTGAGCCACCCAGGCGCCCCAAGAAAAAAGATTTTTACTTCGCCACAGTTTTCCAGAAATTTAGTTCTGAAAAGGAGATAGCAGGATTTAAATTACTGATTCATAAGCACTGAATTATAAAAGTTATTAATTGGCGACGATGTTGACCCTGGTCTTATTGATTAGCACATCTTTATTGTATTCAAGTGGATTAAAAAAAAAGTTTTCTCTGTACACTTTAGAAAAGTCCCATGGCAAAGGAAATTTGGATAATTTTTAGGAAAGGCTGCATATTGTGAAAATAGGTATTTATCATAATTCTTACTGGCAAGCAACTAAAATTAAATCATGCAGAGTTAGTAATGATGTTAAAACCCATAATATTCCTCAATTATTTTAATAATATCTTACCTTTAGCAAGTATGCTGTTTCAAAGCACTTCAGTTTATATTAGTTCATTTTTAATGTGTGCATAGTTCCTGCCCTAACCTCACTTCCAGTTGGCCCATAAATTGATTTATTTATGCTACTTGGGGATTAATCAACTGTTCCAACTGTTTTTGAATTTACCTAAATAAGTAGGGCTTTCTTGATACAATTAGTCTAGATATTGTGAAGTAATATGGGATTTAGCATGACAAATGCATATTTTCCTCAGAAATATCAGACTTTTGATAGTATAGTTGGATCATTTTTAGCCTCCCTCCCCAGCCATTAGCGTTTACATTATATGCATAATAGCACACTATGCTGCAGCTTCTAATGACATAAAAGTTCCACACAGTATCTGTTCTCACAGATTTAGGACTTTTGAAGACAGAATAAGAATTTGCTACTATATTGCCCAAATCCCCTTGCTAAGATAGAATCAGTCCTCAAACAGGAACTTCATATGTAGTGAGCCAGAAAGGATAGTCAATTGTTCTGAACCAGCTTACCACTGACTGTGGCCACCTCTCCTAGTGTGTACCTAATGGAATGGACTTCTCTTTGGGAATCACAGGTCATCATCAGAGCTGATCTGGGTCCTTATGACAACCTGTACCATGTGCTCAGCTTTTGTTTCCTAACCCAAGAATGGTTAGTGTGATGATGCAACTCTCTTGCTCTACATCCCAAATGTTCTACCCATATTCACAAAATAGATATGTGGAACCTTTGGTACAAGCAGTTTTCCTGTAGGATTAGCACTCTAGGCTGGAGGTGAGGAGAGGAATTGGGATAGGGATGTAGGGTTAAGGCTGCTTGGTTCCTATTGGATTGAGCTGTACCAGTGAGAGGGGTGTTTTAAATCCATTTTGTCAAAAATTGCTCACTTTATGCTTAGGATTAAAACTGAAAATCGATTCTCTCCACTGTGTGGGACATGGGTGCAATGCCATTAGACACTTCCATGGAAGGAGTGTCTCAGAATGCTTCTAATAGCTTCACACCCAGTGTTACAAGGTTGAAGGCTAGAAAATGGTGTTCATTACAGTGTAAAGCATTTATTTTTTAACGTTTATTCATTTATTTTTATTTTGAGAGAGAGTGTGCAAGCAGAGGAGGGATATACAGAGAGGGAGAGAGAGAATCCCAAGCAGCCTTTATACTGTCAGCGCAGAGCCCCATGTGCACCTTGAACTCCCAGACCATGAGATCATGACCTGAGCCGAAGTCAAGAGTCGGACACTTAGCTGACTGAGCCACCCAGGCGCTCTATGATGTAAAGCATTTAAATAATCACGTAAAATAACCTTTGCAAAATGAATATTAGGCTTGTTATACTGCTTACCCTAAAAATTATCTTCATTTTTTTTTTTTAATTTTTTTTTCAACGTTTTTTTATTTATTTTTTTTGGGACAGAGAGAGACAGAGCATGAACGGGGGAGGGGCAGAGAGAGAGGGAGACACAGAATCGGAAACAGGCTCCAGGCTCCGAGCCATCAGCCCGGAGCCTGACGCGGGGCTCGAACTCACGGACCGCGAGATCGTGACCTGGCTGAAGTTGGACGCTCAACCGACTGTGCCACCCAGGCGCCCCTATTTTTAAAATTCTGAATATCCTGTCATCCAAGAGACATTTAGACTACTAGATAATGTTGATAATTTCATTTCCTGCCTTGTTGCAATGACTGAATTGTTACAAGTACTGTGTGTCCAAGTTATGAACACATGTAGACACATGGATACAGACACATGCATGTGTAAACAGATACAGTTTCTTGTGATAGCTTTTCCCTCAGCCATAAGTTTGTCATATGGAGAAAAATATCCAATCTTACATAAAAATAGGATGCATAGGTAATTATTTTGAGATTTTCTTACCAGTTCCTGGCATAATTTTTTTCAAACAGTCTAAATGATTACAGCTAAAATACATTTATTTTTAACATAACTGTTTGCTTCTAGACAGTTCAGATTGAATCATTAATGATCTTTTCCCCTATTCTCCCCTATTTAAACTTACCTGATAATGGAATGTCATTTTGTTGTCTTGTTTTTTAAAAATTTTAATAATAACACAGGAAGGTGAGAATCCTGTTGTGAAGAGTTTCAGCAAAACATCTCAGGTCAATAAGCTGATATATCTTTTCCCAGGACCTAATTTGAAAACTTGTAACAAACAGGGAAAGTAGGCCTGAGAGACACATATGAGTCACCAGCATCAGCCAGCAACCCTTGACTGGACCAAGAACGTGACTCCAGTTTCTGTTGTCCAGACCTGCCCCCCACTCAGTGCTGCTGCACTCTGCCCTTTTGTTTCTGGTGAAATGTAGGAGGCTTCCTGTCCAAACCACATGTGGCTCTAGTTCCCTAATCTCTATAGTAACAATGAAAAAGAAAAGAAAGCCAATTGACTCCACTATAGTTAACCAGGATGTTAGAAATTCTTCTGTGCTGATTAATCATCTTTCTGCTGTTGAACCTTCCTGCCTTTAATTTAAGAGATCCTGTTTGCGTTACCCTGTAAGCAAGATTTCAGACAGTGACGTCTTTTGCAATGAGACAAAAAAAAAAAAAAAAAAAAAAAAAAAAATGAGGTGGGACCCAAGACCCTCATGTGAAAGTTTACTCTTTATCAGTGTAAATTTGGAGTGATGATATTTTGCCAAATTCCCTACTGATAATAGGCAATTTGAGAAAAGCATTTGTTTCATCAAAATACTATTACATACAGGATCTTTTTACAATAAACTTAAAAAAAAACTAAGTCTAAGTTTGTTGAATAAAATATTGTTTGAAGTTGATGGAATTTCATCTGGAGACTGATCATCATTTTGCTACATGAAGACTTTTTTGGTAACAGCTTAATTCACATACCATAATTCACCAATAATTCACATACCATACAATTCACTCATTTAAAGCAGACGATTCAATGGTTTTAGCATATTTAGAATTGTGCAACCATCACCACAGTCAATTTTAGAACATTTTCATCATCCAAAGAGAAACTTGGCATTTTCTATAGCTGTCGCTCTCACAATTGCCTCACAACATCCCCAACCCCAGTCCTGAGTCCTTGCCAACCAGAACCTTCTATCAGTCTCTATAAATTTTCCTGTTTTGGACACTGTATAGAAAGGAATAATACAATATTTGGTCTTTTGTGACTGTCTTCTTTCATCATAATATTTTCAAAGTTCATCCATGTTGTAGCATGTATTGATTGATATTTCATTTCTTTTTATGGCCAAATAAAATTCCATTGTATGGATGCTACATTTTGTTTACTCATTTGTTAGTTGATGGACATTTGGGTTGTTTCCACCTTTTGACTACTAAAAATAATGACTGCTGTGAACATTCTTGTACGCTATTTTCTGTGGACATGTTTTTATTTCTCCTGGATATATAACTAGGAGTGGAATTGCTGAATCATGTGAATTTTTGTTTAATTTTTTGAGGAATTGCTGGAATGTTTTTCAAAGTGACTATAGCATTGTACATTACATAGAGAATTAATTTATTGGAATCTGACCTTGCAGGTAGTTGCTGCTTCAGTGTTCTGAATTGATACTCAATCTAACACATCTAAGGCTATTTTTCTAGTCATGTCAACTATCAAAACGCCAATGAAATCAGAAGAATAAGGCGGAAAATAAGCCACGAAGGGTCAAAACCAACACCAAGTGGTCCACCCACTAAAATCCCTATCTATCTCTCGGAAAACCCCATAAGCTCTCACTAGTAGTCAATTTACTCTTTGTGCTATAACAGTTTCTGATTTTCTGAACCCTCGAAGATTAGAAGAAGGAAATTAGAAAATTGGTGAGAGTTTCTGGAGACCAGATTATTGATGGCAATAAGAAGAGACAGTCAAATGCCTCATATTGAGAAAAGAAACTGAACACAAAGCCATAAAAGAAAGCATAAGTCCTCTAAAGACTGGGAACTATCTAGTTTCAGGGGATAAGTCCCTGCATACTTCTAATTACTCTGAGATGTCACTGTGTTGTTTCATAGTGCAGTTATTGATACTTAAATGTATACTCTTCAGTAATCAAAATAAGATACAATCATATTAAGAAAAGTGTGGAAGTTTTCAATACAGTTTGAAGGATACATCCAAAATGCTGCAGTTTTTGAAAATTCACCTTTTAAAATCATAGACTCTCAAGGCTGGATATATCCTACTTAATGATCATATCCTACTTAATGTGATGTCATAGAAAAACCTAATAGGGGATGACTGAGAACTGGTTGCAGGTTTGTAGGTTTGTGAACTTGAGCACATAATAGTAATGTTGGGTCTTACTTTCGTCATGCATGAAATGTTGGATCTGAAATGGATAATATACAGAGCTTTTTAAAAAAATTTTATTCTCTTCTATCTCTTCCTGTCAGCCCTCCATAAAGAGCTAGGCATAATTTCCCAGAAGAAAATAAGAGAATAAAATACTTTGAGAACTTAGAATCTTTGTGAACTCATAGACTAGAAACAGTCAATCAGGAAGCATTAAATATCTACGAAGTGTCAAGCTTTGTGATAGGATCTTGAGACAGAAAGATGAATGAATGAAGCCTAGTTCTTTCCCTCAAAGGTATGCAAACCATTTCTCACGTACAGATCATTACAAATGACAGAAGTTATACAGAGGCAATAATGCTAACAGATCTCATTTACTGATAACTTATGTACCAGGAATTGTGCTAAGTGGTTTATACACTTTCATAATTTAATTCTCATAACTCTGAGAGGTAGACACTATTATTATTCTCAGGCACAGAGAGGTCAAGTATGTTGTCAAAGACCAAAGAGGTAATGGTTGTTCTGATTCTAGAGGGAACATGATAGGAAGAGAGCAATTCTATTTGGGGAGGGCTTAGAATTTCAGTTTATTTAGTTCTTTCTTTTCCTAAGCCCTTCTGGCAGCACTATGCTGGAAGTATAGGATAAGGATGTATTCTACTATTGTGTAAAAGTTCAGCTGAGGTAATAAAAAATACCTTAGCTGTTTGAAGCAAAAAAATTAATATAGTAAATTAGAAAATAATTAATAGAGGGAATGAAGTATTTATAAAATTGTTACAGGAGTTGCAGAAGTTGGCTCTAGGCTGAGCCCCCAAGAATGACTCCTAGAACCACACAGGAGAGCTGGCCTGCCAAGAAAATTATGACCTTTGGGAGGGAATTCAAGAGCCAACTCTGAATTCCAGAATCACTCTTGCCTTTGCTGTGATCTGGGTCCAAGAGCCTACCGCTGCCACTAATGGCTCCAGAGTCATGCATCTCTTGCTAAATCTGCACCCACAAAATGAGTGTCTCACACACTAGACCTCTTCGCTCATAGGTTAAATCAGTTCTGAATGCAAGTGTCATTTGAGAGCATCTGATTGGCAGGATGCAAAGTCACATATGGAATCCTTACTTCAAACGCATCTGGAATTTTTGTCCAGCTTCTGTCTCTTAGAAGGAGGTTGAAATGGATGTTTAAGAGCCAATCTAGCATATCCACAATAGCCCAGAAAGAATTCCTGGACAAGCTCAACAGTCTTCACTAGTATTTCATTCTGATATTTTAAAAGTCCTTGTGGTTTGCTTCACCATTCTTGATAGACCATCCCAGGTTTCAAAATGCATTTCTTTTGAAACTTGTGGTCTCGTTACAACTCCAATTATTTTGTTTTATCTTTTCCTAAATATAAGTGAACAAACAAGAAACATTTTAAATAAAAGTATCTATTTGTTGTTTCATCCTCTAAATTCAACTTTCTTTTTGAAAGAGTAAGCATTTTTTTAATGTTCTTTTTTTTTCTTTCCCCACAAGCTGTCATTTTGTCCATAGAGCTGTTATTCGTATCTGAATCTAGTAAGTTGCCTGAATTTTTATGATGTCCTAAGTTTGGGGAAAAACAGATAGGAGAAAGTTTCAGGTTTCTTAGGCTCCTTTTCTGTACAGAAGGACATTCCCATAGTACTTACACTAACCTTTCTAATCCATCCTCAGGACCCTCACTGTGATGCCTGGTGTTCATTGGGGTTACAGATCCCATTATCAGTGCCCCCCAACCTCTAGATATCATCAAGATCTTTCATTACTCAACCCATATTCCTGTGTTTTATTCCTGTGGTTTTACCCAGACCACAAGCACACATCTCTGATAAGCAAAAAAATGTACTAACATACACAAGGTAGATGCACCAGCTAGGGAAGCTTGTCTTTCTGGAGTTCCTGAATTGATGTCTCAATAGTGCATGTGAAATAAGACAAAGGTCCCCCAAATCCAATTAAATATTGATGAAGCACTACAATTTATTTTGGACTTACAAATTTTTAATGAAGTGCCTTCAAAAATTAAAAAAAGCAAAATATATTCTGTAGGAAGTGTTAATCATAGACTGTGATTAAGCATAAGGTAAGCATAAGACTATGCTTATACATAGTCTCGAAAATTTGGAAAGATTATTACATTAAAAGGCAGAAAACTTGGGGCGCCTGGGTGGCGCAGTCGGTTAAGCATCCGACTTCAGCCAGGTCACGATCTCACGGTCCGTGAGTTCGAGCCCCGCGTCAGGCTCTGGGCTGACGGCTCGGAGCCTGGAGCCTGTTTACGATTCTGTGTCTCCCTCTCTCTCTCTGCCCCTCCCCCGTTCATGCTCTGTCTCTCTCTGTCCCAAAAATAAATAAAAAACGTTGAAAAAAAATTAAAAAAAAAAAAAGGCAGAAAACCTGAAACTTGTGATAAACAATATACTTTTCAGCAATACCGTCTTTACTTCTTATTTTGTTAATTTTTTTCCTGTTTTTTTAAAACTTGTGTCATTTGATGACAATACCCTCTCATGCTCCTCATACCTGATCTCTGCTCGTACGCAGGAAGGTAATGAGGCAGCAAATATGCTATTTTTCCATAGCCTATTTCTTGTTTTCTAGCTTTATGGGGCAATTTTAAGTACGTGTGCTTCCAGCCAGAGTCACTATTTGCTTCTGATCTTTTCTAAATGCCAGCTACCAAAAAAGAAAGTAAATTAAAAGACTCCTGTGCCATTTTCATCAGCCTTAAAAAACATGTTTCACTATCTTCCCAGGCTCTGGATGCTAAGAAAATTCGGTGCCTTACGAAACAGACCAAGATTGCATGCTAACCAAATGTTCACGTGATTGAACATATCATTAAAGTACTTATGAACTTGGTTCTAATCCCCATTATGAATGAAATTAAGCTGCATAAATAAAATTACACATACATGTATGTGTGAATGTGTGTGTGTGTGTGTGTGTGTGTGTGTGTGTGTGTTACCTGGCCAATATCATTCAGTAACAAAAAAGATTTGGAATTTCTTCCTAACAGCAAGGAGGCTAACTGGTTGACATGATGGGTTTCAGTCCTGACCTCACATAACCTGGCTCATGTGACCCTGGGAAAACTCCTTATTCCTGTAGGATCTACAATTTTACATGTATAACAAAAGAATTAAACTACATGCTAAGATTCTACGTGTCTATAACTGAATATGGCAGAACACCTTTAACTCAAAAAGTATTTGAAGGGTCCCTTAGAGGAGTCTACCTGAAATGCAGGTATATCTATAATGTGGTCCCTAACTGCTTGACTTGATGCTGTGTACTTCCAGTCTCTTAAAAAGCTCTTTCCATTCAATAGGGCTACAAATAGTATCCAAAATTCTTATAGTTTGAAATCCATAAAAGAAAACATAATTTTGAGAACACTGAGAAATGTACAATTCTTAACTAAATTCCACCTCGTTGTTGCATTTCTGAAATATCTAAAATAGTCATTCATAATCACAAGGGCTCCTCTCCTCATTACATTCATTTGGGATTTTGAGAAACAAAGTAACATACTGAGTTACCTCAGTCATAATTTCCCACCATACGATTTCAGTTTTGTACAGCTAATTTTCAGTGTTTTTCAGAAACTGTATTTCTTGAAAAATTTAGAAAATGTGTTTAATCTTAAAACCTATTATCATCTTAAAACCTTGGGGCGCCTGGGTGGCGCAGTCGGTTAAGCGTCCGACTTCAGCCAGGTCACGATCTCGCGGTCCGTGAGTTCGAGCCCCGCGTCAGGCTCTGGGCTGATGGCTCGGAGCCTGGAGCCTGTTTCCGATTCTGTGTCTCCCTCTCTCTCTGCCCCTCCCCCGTTCATGCTCTGTCTCTCTCTGTCCCAAAAATAAATAAAAAACGTTGAAAAAAAAATTTAAAAAAAAAAAAAAAAAAAAAAAACAAAAACCTCTTCTAAGTTACGCCATCTTGATAAATTGGAGTAAAGTGCTTCTGACATTAGTTTAATAGTATCAGCTATTTCCTATTTATAGTTCTCCTAGAATTTAATCCTTTCTTTAGGATGATTCAATGATTCTTTTCTTTCACATAATCATGGTGTTAGTAGCAAACAACATACATTGTATACTAAACAGCATCATTTGTTTTTAAGGAACATTTACATAATGGTTGCCATATGGGTATTGAAAACAAGATGGGTAATGTAAGCCTATTATGTTGCTTAAAATATATTATGAGCATAACTAAAGGAAATATTGAGCCAATTTGTCACAGTTGTTTATTCTAAAGTAAAGAAAAAAAAGCCTTTGTTTTATAATAAACAGATGCCCATATCAGCATTGGAATTTCAATTACTTTGCTACTCCTTTTTCAGATAGCCTAATTTATTCATTGGAGTTTTATCAATTAGATATTTTCCAAAGAATGATTTAATTCATAAATTCACTGAGTGACTGTTAAAATGTTCACAATGATGGATGTGAACATAATACAAAGATTTCCCATAGTACATTGCTTATTTCAGAGTTGAGCAGATTCTTTCTCACAAGGGCTACATGTATTTTATATTTATGGCTTACTCGAATTTCTGAGGCATTCTGGACACTTATTTATTCAACACATATTTTCTGAGCATCTACTATGTGCCAGACATTCTTTTCTAAAACTTTTTTTATGTTTATTTATTTTTGAGAGAGAGAGACAGAGTGTGAGTGGGGGAGGGGCAGAGAGAGAGGGAGACACAGAATCCGAAGCAGCTCCAGTCTCTGAGCTGTCAACACAGAGCCCATCACAGGGCTCGAACTCACGAACTGTGAGATCATGACCTGAGCCAAAGTCAGATGCTTAACTGACTGAGCTACCCAGGTGCCCCCAGACATTTTTTGAGGTACTAGAGAATCAATAAATAAAAGGCGGAAAGCCCTTGCTTTCATGGAGGTATAATTCTAATGGAGAATACAAACAATCTACAAAGTAAGTAAAATATATTCTATTTTAGAAAGTGACAAGTGTATAGGAAAAAATAAAGATGGGGAATATGGAATGTAAGTAGAGATAGCTATTGTAAAATGAATATTTGTGTCCTCCCAAAATTCAAATGTTGAATCCCTCACCTCCAGTGTGACAGTAGGTAGGGTCTTTGGGAGGTAATTAAGTTTAGATGAGATCATAAGGATGGTACCTTCATGATGACATTAGTGCCATTATAAAAAGAGGAAGACACAGGAGGGCTCACTCTCTCTCCACATGCACATACCAAGGAAGAGCCATGTGAGTACTCAGCGAGAAGGAAGTTTTCTACAAGCCAGGAAGAAGAGCCTCACACTGATGGCACCTTGATGTTGAACTTCCAATCTCCAGTACTGTGAGGAATAAATTCCTGGTTTTTAAGTTACCCAGTCTATGGTATCTTGTTATGACAGCCTGAGCTGACTAACACAATGGCAACATTTGAAGGTTTAGATAGAGTATCCAGGGAAGTAAAGATGTGAAGGAAGTGAGTAAGTAAACAATGCAGATATTGGAGAAATAGCATTTCAGGCAGAGGGAACAGCAAGTGCAAAGGCCTGGAGGGAAAGAGGATGAATTGGAGAAATAATAGAGAAGGCAGTGGGATATGAAGTTAGAAAAGTAGTCATGAAAGACCTTGTAGCTCATAGTAGCTATTTTGGTTTTTATTTTGAAATGGAAAACCATTAGCACTAATCAGAGAAAGGAGAGAGATAATCTGGATAGTTTTAACTATATACATCTTGCTGCCATGTTGAGAATCAAGAGCAGTAAACCAAAGTCAGAAGCAGGAAGACCAATTTGGAATCTATTAACATCATAGAGGTGTGAAATAATAGTGGCTTAAGCCAAGCTAATGGCATTTGGGAAGGTAAGAACTGCTGGGCATCTTAGTACATTTTGAAGGTAGAGATGACAGGATTGCCTCCGGCTTATGCAAAAAGAAATTGTATAGAGAGCAAAGATTAGAATCGAGTATGTTCAAGGAAGTATGGAAGGAGAGAAATTGTAGGTAGTAAGCATAGATTCCTTTTCCAAAGAGTTCTTCTATAAAAGGGAGCCCAATACGGGGTAGTATGTGGAGAGGAAAGGTGATTGTAGAGAGTAAAATAAGTAAAGTAAGTAAAAATAAGTAATCATTTATTTGTAATCTGGTAGGAATAAGCCAATAGAGAGTGAAAAATTGATGGTCCCTCAGGAAAAGCATGATCAGTGAATTGGCGAAAGAGGATAGACGGTAGAGGCTAATCACAGCTACAGATAGGGACAGTTCCCTCTATAGCATCTGGAGAGAAGATAAAGTTAATAAGCATAGATGCAGATGAATAGGTAGATGGGATGGTGGGAGTTTTTGGAAATTTGCTTCAAATTTGGGGGAGGGTAATGTAAAACAAGATTGTCCATTGAGATGAGGATGAGGAATGAGATATGAATTTAAGGTAAAGAAAAAAGTATAAAATAGTCATCTGGAAGAAGGGGAGAGAGGACAGGCCAATTATGATTAACTGGACTATAAGATTTGCCGTTTTTGCATGAGTAAGACTATGTAGTAGTAATGCATTTGCATGATTAAAATCTCATTTAAGCACACAAATACTTCAATTTAGGGTCAGATTTTTCCCACTGTGGCCCTGTATTTAGATTAGCACATACATTGTTAATTATACCAAGAGGTGAAGTTGTATTTTTGTGTGTGCAGTCAACTTTACATATCTCTATTTGTATATGCCAAGAAAGAGGTATTAATATCACAAAGTAAAATATTAGATTGCTAATATTATGAAGTAATCTAGGCGATTTCTCTAATTTTACTGATGAGGAAACTAAACCACAGGATGATTAATTAACTGTTCCGAAATCTTATATACAGTTGTTAGTTCAGGCAAAACCAGGGCACAGTTCTTCCAACTCCTAATTCAATGCCTCTTCTCCAAGCATTTATATGCTGGTTTATGTATAAAAAGTGGAAGGCTACATCTACGCACATATTGTTTATATTTCAAAAGAAAGCAATTAAAACAACAAACTAAAACCTAAAAAAGTGATTACCTGTAAGTGTATGGAAAAAACAGGATATAGAAGACAGAATTGAAGCTAGACTTCTTAAAATGTGCCTGGTTTTATAGTTTGCCTTTCAAACCATGTATATATTTTATATTAAATAATTAAAACATTAAAAATCAGAAAGAATGAATACATCTAATTCTTTGCTAATTTGTTTATATAACCATATAGATAATTATTTCAAGTGACTCCAAAACATAGTATTTTGACAATAAATCCTTTTTTTTTACTGTAAATTCTTAATCATTATAGCCTAAGGACAAAATGAATTGCAAAAGTGATCTGAAACTGCACCCAATTAGTTGTAATAATGTTTTTGTTATTTTGAAGCTATTATAGGCATATTATAGGACTGAACAAATAAGTATATTAATATCATTAAGAACCATGACTATCAGTGAAAAAGAAACACAAGTCTGAAATAAGGAAGTTAAGTAATATCCCATAAGTTTAACTTAAATTGAAAATATCAGTATTCTTGGGGTGCCTGGGTGGCTCAGTCAGTTAAGTGTCCAACTTTGGCTCAAGTCATGATCTCATGGTTTGTGAGTTCAAGCCCCACATCAGGCTTACTGCTGTCAGGACAGAGCCCACTTTGGATCCTCTGTCTCCCTCTCTTTTGCCCCCCCCCCCCCCCCCGCCACTCTGCTCTCACTCAAAAAAAATCAACATTTAAAATATTTTAAAAAAAGAAAATATCAATACTCTTTATCTTTTCTAAAAATGCCTAATTCCTAGGTGTGTCCAAGGAAAAACCTTACAACACTGATAATTAAGGAGGATTGAGTATCCCCAGTGGCCAGATTATGATCTTTAAATACTATTTTCCACCCATACTCCCCCAAAATATCAAAGCTCCTTGGGAAAATGGGTGAATCTAGGTTAAGGGCTAGAAATATATAAAGCAAGCCTAGGACATTTAGATGTGCCCCCAAAGCAAGAAATTTCTTTTCAAAAGACTGGAGTTGCTTCAAAAGGACAGAAGAGTCTATTTGAGTGCATCAAAAGAGTCTATTGAGTTCCTGCAATAGACTGAAATACATTAATATGAAAATCCACAAGTTCATAATGATATAAGTACCACACACACAATGGTCACCATTAGAGGTTTCTTGGAAACCAACTCATTATTCTAAAAAATAACAAAGGCACAGCATCAAGCCAGACTTTGCTGTATAAAATCTATTTCAGTGTAATCAATTAGTCTGAAAAGGGAGAGTTCTTTAAAGAATTCCAGTTAATAAATGCAAAGGGAATGACAGAATTAGAATGTCACAGTTTTGCAATCCCTAATGAAATAATGAATCTATATATATAGATCTAAAACAATTAGTGAGAAGTTGTTGGAGAAGTTTATAATGGATGCATCATGTTGACATCATCTGGATCCATCTGGATCTTAATATCACATAAACAGAACAACCAAGGCATTTTACCAGGAAGTACATGGCATCCCTTATGCAACGTTCTTGTCAAAAATTTTTAATTAAGCCTATATATCTATCATTTTACAATAAATATAAGGAAATGAAGAACAAGATAAACTGCATATCAGAAAGCAATCAGCTGAATTCTGTTTGAGGGAAATTCTACAGTACGAATGACTGAGTTTCTTCAATAAATAAATGGCATTTAAAAAAAAGGAAACACTGTTATATATTTAAAAAAAGAAACTGAAAGATATAGTGAACCAAATATAATATGTGGAACTTAAGATCTTAATTCAAACAAACCAACCCTAAACAGATATTTTTGAGAAAATTCAGCAAACTTAAACAAGCACTGGGTATTAGGTGATGTTAGTAGCTTATCCCAGGTATGTTTTATGACAAAGTCCTTATTTGTTAAGCATAGATACCAAAGTATTTGTGGAGTTTATTATATTGCTTTGGGCTTACTTTAGTATTCTCAGTCTTCACACCCACATAAAAGTGCATATAAATAATAGTACAGGGGTAGCAAATGAAACAAGATGAGAAAAATGTTGGTAATTGTTGAAACTAAGTGATTTAGTTACTGGTTCATTATACCATTCTCTCCTTACTCTTGCATGTTTAAAATTTTTATGTGAAGAAACCTATTTTTTTAAAAAAGAAGAAATATAGCAACAGCGAACTTCGTTGTTCATAAATTCTGAGCTCGTGTATATTTATCCACTTAGGATAATTGCTTAGAAGTGTAATTGCGTATTTCAAGTTTTGACATATGTTTCTAATTTATGTTCTGAAAGAAATTATCAGTTTACATATTCCCTCCAACAATACATGAGAAAGTCAATTTCCTTTCTCTTGACAATCTGAGTTTGATCAGTCCTTTAATATTTGCTAGTCAGAAAGGTGGAAATATCGGGGCGCCTGGGTGGCGCAGTCGGTTAAGCGTCCGACTTCAGCCAGGTCACGATCTCGCGGTCCGTGAGTTCGAGCCCCGCGTCAGGCTCTGGGCTGATGGCTCGGAGCCTGGAGCCTGTTTCCGATTCTGTGTCTCCCTCTCTCTCTGCCCCTCCCCCGTTCATGCTCTGTCTCTCTCTGTCCCAAAAATAAAATAAAAAAAAAAAAAAAAAAGAAAAAAAAAAAAGAAAGGTGGAAATATCTTATTATTGTATTTGCTTGTGTTCACAAGATTACTAATAAGGCTATATATATATATATATATATATATATATAGACATATATAGACATATCCACTGACCATTTATATTCATTCTTTGGTGAAGGGCCTGTTTATATATATTTTTGCCTGTATTTCTTTTCAGGAGTCATATGTTCTCTTTTCAATTTTAAGAGTGATCTGTGAGGTGGCTCAGTCAGTGAAGTGTCCCACTCTTGAGTTCAGCCCAGGTCATGATCTCACAGTCATGAGATCATACCCTGCATCAGAGCTCTGCCTGGGCATGGAGCCTGCTTAAGATTCTCTCTCTCCCTCTCCTCCTGCCCCTTCCTGACGTATGCTTACTCGTGCTGTCTCTCTCAAAAAAAAAAAAAAAAAGAGTGCTTTGTATACTACAAATACTCTTTTTTTCCTGTCACCTTAATTGCAGGAATTTTATTTTCATCAGTCTTGTTTATGCTGTTTTTTGGAATGTAAAAATTTTCTATTTGTTTTCTGTATTCAGCATCTTAAATCTTTAGTTACATGCCTTTCTGGCTTTTATTCTAGGCTAAGAAAAATCTTTACCTTTCAAGATTATAAAAGTATCACTTTTTTTTTCTTCTGGTTCTTTAATAATTTTAACATTTTTTTAAAATGTTGTTTATTTATTTTCATAGAGAGCACATGCATAGGGGAGGGGCCAAGAGAGAGGAAGAGAGACAGAATCCCAAGCAGGCTCCATGCCATCAGCACAGAGCCTGATGTGGGGCTCGAACTCAAGAACTGTGAGATCATGACCTGAGCTGAGATCAAGAGTTGGATGCTTAACCAACTGAGTCACCCAGGTGCCCCCAACAATTTTAACGTTTCATCTTTCTCAATATGGAAGTTGTCTTTTTAAGGACTGTAGTAATGTTCTAGCTTGATTTTTTCTTTTTCAGTTATCCCCAAACTGTTTATTTAATAATCCATCTTTTTTTCCTACCCATTTTAATGCTACTTTTACCATATGCTTATTTCTCATATACACCTGGTCCTATTTCCTGATGCTTGTCTACTTCATTGATCTATTTAACAATTTATGCATCAGATTGACACTTTTAATTACTCTGGCTTTATTACATGTTTTAAAATGTAGTAGGTCAGAGTAACTTGGAACTTTCTCTTTTAATTTCTGATTAGTCTCACATATTTTGTCTATATGAACATTGGAATAAACTTGTCATAGTTAAAAAACAAAGTTTCATTGGGATTCATATTGTCATTGTACTAAAAAGCATAGACTGAGTTAGAGAAACTGACAATGTTATAATAATGGATCTTTTTATCCAATAATAAAAATGCAAGGTGAGTCCCTTTGTAGTTAAATCTTCTTTTTATATCTTCAGTAGAGTCTTAAAGTTTCTTTATAATTGTCCTTGATATTTCTTGCTAAGTTTATCCCTTGGTAATCATACTCCACATTGCTCTTGTAAATGGCACCTTGTCCTTTAATATTTTTATATATAATAAACTGCACTTGAAGTTTACAACTTAAGAAGTTTTGATGTTTGTGTACTGCTATGAATCTAACATCACAATCAATATAGTGAACATCTTTATCACCCCAAAAGTTTTCTTGTGCCTCTTTGTACTACTACCTTCCTCACCCTACATCCTACACCCCTTCCCAGGTAACCAGTAATCTTAGCTTTCTGTCACTATCAGTGAGTTTGCATTTTTTCAAATTTTAGGTAAATGAAATAATACAGTGTATATACTCTTTTTTACCTCACTTCTTTCACTCAGCATCACTACTTTTGGGATTTATCTGTGTTATTAGTTGCATCAATATTTCCTTCCCTTTTCTATCATATGGGTATATGAGTACTTTTCTATCATATGAGTACTTTTCTATCATATGGATATACTATAGTTTGTTTATTCATCTGTAGATGGACATTTAAGTTGTTTCCTCTTTTGGCTATTACAAATAAAACTACTATAAACAGGAGTGCCAGGTGGCTCAGTCGATTAAATATCCGACTTCAGCTCAGGTCATGATCTCGTGGTTTGTGAGTTCGAGCCCCACCTTGGGCTCTGTGCTGACAGCTCAGAGCCTGGAGCCTCCTTCGGATTCTGTGTCTCCCCCTTTCTCTGCTCCTCCTCCGCTCATGCTCTCTCTCACTCTCACTCTATATAAATTTTTATATAAATAAATATAAAAATAAAAACCATTATAAGCAATCTTACAGTAGTCTTTGTATGGGCACATGCTTTCATTTTTCTTGGAGAAATACCAAGGAATGCAATGGCTGGCTCATGTGTAGGTATATATGACTTTTAAGAAACTGCCCAACTGTTTTCCAATGTAGTGCCATTTTGTGTTCCTACTCAGCAGTATATGAGAGTTCCAGTTCTTCCATATCCTCACCGATACTTGCTATATGTAAATGATGAGTCACGGGAATCTACCCCCCAAACCAAGAGCACACTGTATACACTGTTGTTAGCCAACTTGATAATAAATTATACTAAAAAAATAAAGCGATTTTAATAATTATGTGATGGTTTGTCATGTTTTAAATTGCATTTCTTTGTTGACTTATGCTATGGAACATCTTTTCATGTACCCATTTGACATCTGTGTATCTTAGTGTCCGTTCAAATCTTTTCCACACTTTTGAGGAGTTGTTTATTATTGGAGTTTTGAGAGTTCTTTGTGTATTCTGGATGTCTTTTTTTCAGATATATGATTTACAAATATTTTCTCCCAGTCTGTGGCTTATGTTTTCATTCTCTTTACAGTGTCTTCTGGGGAGCAGAATATTTTAAATTTTGCTCATACATAATCTATCGAATTATTTTTTTATGGGTCATGGTTCTGATTTTCATATCTAAGAAAATTTTCCTGACCTGGGGATTTTCAACCAAGGATCTTTTGCTTCCCAGGGGATATTTGGCAAGTCTGAATACAGTTTTTGGTGGTTACAACTGGGAAGGAACTACTAGCTTCTAATGGGGAGAGGCCAGGCATGCTGCTAAGCTTCCTAAATGCACAGGACATCCCTCCACAACAAAAAATTATCTGGCTCCAAATGTCAGTAGCACTGGGTTTAAAAAAACCCTGGTCTGTCCCAAAGTCAAAAAGATTTTCCCTTTGTTTTCTTCGTGAATGTCTATAATTTTAGATATTACATTTAGGTCCAGGACCTATTTTAAGTTGCTTTTTTGTATATGTTATGAGGTATGGATCACTGTTTGTTTATTGTTGTCTTGCATATGGATGTTCAATTGTTCTAGCATAATTTGTTGAAAAGACTATTCTTCTTGCATTGAATTGCATCCTTCTCAAAAATCAGTTGTCGATATACATATGGTTTTATTTCTGAATGCTCTATCCTGTTCCATTGATCCTTTTGTCAATTTTTATTCCGATATCACAGTTGATACTGATTACTATAGACTTATTTCTAAGTTTTGAAATTAGTGTTAGTCCTCTAAATACGATGTTATTTTTCAGTGATGTTTAATTAGACTATTCTAGGTCCTTTGCATTTCCATGTAAATTTTAGAAACAGTTTATCAATTTCTACAAAAAGAAAAAAGTCTGCTTGGATTTTGATTGTAATTGAATTTAATCTATGGAAAATTTAGGAAAAATGACAAAAATACTGAGTCTTCTGACTCAGGGTATAATGCTTCATTTATTTAGTTTTTCTCTAATCTTCTCATGAATGTTTCATAGATTTCAGTGTACAGGTTTTGCATATCTTTTGTAAAATTTACTCCCAAGATTCATATTTTGGTGCTATTGAAAATGATATTGATATATAATTTCAATTTATGTTTATGGCTGACATACAGAAATGCAGCCGACTTTTTGAATACAGACTGGATGGCTTAAACAATAGAAATATATTTTCTCACAACTCTGGAGGCCAGAAGTCCAAGATCAAAGTATTAGCAGGATTGGTTTTCTCTGAGACTTCTTTGTTAGGCTTTCAGATCACTATCTTCTCCTATCTTCATGTAGTCTTTCTTCTGTATAGGTCTGTACCCTAGGCTTCTCTTCTAATAAGGAAACCAGTCCTATTGGATTATGGCCCACCCTAATGAACTACATTTAACTTATTCTTTTAAAGACCTTAACTCCAAATACATCACATTCTGAGGTACTATGGATTAGCACTCCCAACATATAAATTTGAGGGAAACACAATTTAGTCCATAACATTAAGTTAGCTAGAGGATTTCTGTTTTATTATTTTGGAGTTCCTACCTAATTGCTCTTGGCCTTCCCTAAATACTTTTGTTTGGGTTTGGGGTTTTCCATTATTTTCTTTCTTTCTTCCTTTCTTCCTTCCTTTCATTCTTTCTTTCTTTATTTTCCTTTTTTTTCTTTACTTTACCATTGTATTAATACCTTTAATATGTCTAGAATTCTTTATTACAATAAAGTAATACTTTTAGGCACATTTCATTTTTCTTAAACCTCAAATTCAATGTTTTGTTACAATGTTGGCACTCATACTTTATTTTTTGCACCTCACATTTGCATGCTATATATTTTTCTCATCCTTTTACTTTAGATTTTTTAAGTCACTGTGTTTTAGGTGAGTTTCCTACAGACCACATAGATTTTTTTTTTTCCTTTTTTTATTTTCCTTTTCCAAACTCAATCTTACTCTTTTAATTAATTAGTTTATCCTGTTTTTATTTGTTGTTATGACAAACATATTTAGTTTTACTTCTGTCATCTCATAAATTTTCAGTTTTTTATGGGTTTATTATTTTCTTTGTGTTATTATCTCTTATCAGGTAGTTACTGTGCAGTTGTCACTGCTGCCGTTGTTTGTTTTCTATTCCTACCTGAGCAATTTTGGAAGGTATTCAAGCAGTTTTCAGATCCATTTGTAGTTACCTTTTGCTGAGCTAAGAATAATCACTAAACTATCTAACATGGAAACATGCCTCTTCACAGTCATTATTTTTCACAGAAACCTTTTTGTTGTTGTTTAACTGCCCCTGCTTTTGTCTTGTGTTCATGATAATCAAGGGCCTGTAGTAAATGCTTATTATATTATTATTATTATTATAGCTTTTTGGACTGTGCATTGGAACTTTTCTTTCAACATCTGGTTTTGATGACAAAGCATCATTCAAGGGCATTTTACGCACTCCCCATAAAAGGATAATTTTTGCCTTGCTTTATTTTCATCTCCTAAAATACAGACAACATTTTTTCTTCACAAAAGAATTTCAAGGACCTTATTATTCTAAGGTGATTATGGCTTGTCCCAAAATGAATAATAACCATCATGGTCTATCTCTAGATGTAAGGGTTACATTAAAAATAAATATATTCTATATGGTTGCTATCCTGACAAATATTTTTATCAAGCATCTGCACTATGATGAATATGGCTCCTAATATAATTTATCTTAAGAAACTTGTTTCAGCAGATCAACTTATTGTTTACGTAGTGAACAGAAATGATGGCCTTGGCTGAACACTCTTTAATTTCCATACAAACGCTCCACTTTCTAAGCAGACTACTAATTTCCTGGTTCAATTCTCTGTCAGAATCTAACTTTCAAAGAATAGCATGTGCTCTTGGTAGAGATAGTAGGGCTATTATCCTTTTAGGTAGCTTCAGCAATTGTCCTCAAAGCACCCCCAAAGGCTGAAGGAGAAAGAATATAGCAGAATTTAAGATTTTAAAGTTAGCTTTTCAGCCAAAAATAAGTTGAATAAATTAGCAAAGAAGTGTTTGAGAAAGTCTTTATTTGACAAAGTAGAAGTATTCTGTCTTCTCTCTCGTATATACCATGACTTAGAAAATGCATTTATATTATAAGACATTCCTTAGTGCATCCAGATAAATTGATATCAGAAAGGGCACTTAGAAAAATAGATATCAGAGTTGGCTCTCTTTTTGCTTTACCAAGCTTTATTTCCCACAGGCACATCAACAATGTGAACTAAATGGTATCATTCCACAATTCACCTCTCAGTGCTTAAGTCGAGTGGTGACAATCCTGAGTTTAGCCACCTTGAATAATAGGTTGGAAAGAATATAAAGAGGAGTTGGGAGCTGATAAATAGACTCAATTCTTCTATTTCTTAGATGGATGAGCTAAAAAACAAATCAAGCTAATCTGAGACTTTACTTGGGAGCTATGTTAGTTCTAAGTTAAAACTGCCACTGAATAATGCCTTGCCTAAAAATGAAGTCTTACAGTCAATCCTTTAGGATATGTCTCATTCAAAGGTGCTGCATCCATGATTTTTGTGCTAGGTTGTCACTGTGATTGATTTGTGAACTTGTTCTCTTTTACCTCTAGAAACTTTGAGAATTGTCTAAAAGATTTCTTAAGGTCAAGATTATATTGAGAGATATTATTCCATGCATATAAATCCCATGGAAAAAAGGACAAAGTAAAGAGTTATCAAGACATAAACACAGAGTGAGATTATAGAAAGAAATATTAAGTGAAATAAATGTAAAAAAAAAAAAGGTGAGTGAATGGGAATCATCTTTAAAAAGAAGTGCTGGTATGCTGAGGAAAGATAGAAGTGAAAGGACTAGAGAGCTTACCCAAACAAGGAATGGTTATAAACTCATTTACACCATAAATAGAAACATACTTAAATCCTTGACTGTTGTAGACTCTAGGTCTGGAGTCCAGCAAGAGAACGGGATGCAGGATTAAAATGTGAGAGAGGCTAATGTCTGGGAGGAGACCACAGCCCCGAGTAAGGGTCCTTGCTCCATTTTTACTAGGGTCAGAAAGCTTACAAGTGTGATAGACATGCACAAAGAGACAATGAAACCATGAACATTAACTCATGGGCTGGAGAAAAGGGGGTTTTGAAGATACGCGGTGTTAGGGGTTTGGGTCAATACAAAACAAAACTCTGGTGCTGGGTGTTAGGTTGTTTACAGCAAACATGAGGTGCCACCTCTGTTTAGCTGAATTGGTCTAAGGGCAAAAAAGAGCATGCTACCTCAGGGTCAACAAAGCACCTTTCTTTTGTTAATTAGCTTCACACTGGGCAACTTTGCCCTGCAGTGGTCTAAAGTCCTGTTTTCCTGTTTTTGTCCTTCCTTCCTGTGAAAGCAGCTTTCTGCTATTGTACTAAGTTGGGGGGCGTTTCTGCCCTAAATAACTAATCTTGTTTACCTCATTTTTGATGCTTTCATCCTGAAGTTTTCTATTCCTATACCTTTGTCCTATACTGGGGGCCTTTGCCCTGTTTACCTAATCTTGTTTACCCAAACTTGGGTGTGTTCATCCTGTGGCTTTCTAATTCTTTATGCTTTGTTAACCCATTGGTGCAAGCTCAGGGAATTCCTAAGCTTATTCCCCACAGTTGACTGAAATTCATTTGAAATTCTTAATTCAGAGATGCAAAATTATTTTTTCCAAGAAATTTGCCCAGGAGATATTGCTCAACAAGGATATCTGCACATCTGTTATTAAAACTTTGAGATCAGAAGTTAGTAGGTGGTCGATATATTGTGTAATTTCTAGGCAAAAAAAAATCAGGTTTTTAATGCTAATTCCCTTTCTCCAATATTAGTATGACAGTAATCTGATGCCTGGAATTCCCTTAAAATATCATTGGAAATCCCCTGTATATCTTTTGTGAAAAAGTCAGGATATAATTGCCAATATTTGTTCATCCGAAAGCTATGTTGCCAAATCCAAATTCCTTCCAATATATGTGTAGAAACAGGGCTTTCAAGAATGGGATTCCACTGAATAGGACATATGGGAAGGAGCTATGGTGAATGGTGTGTGAAAAAGAAGTTCTTAGGTATGATCTGAGGATGTAAAGGACTCTATGCCAAAGATTTCATTTATTTTTTTAAATAAATATTTTAGAGAGAAAGAGAGGGAGATCATGAGTAAGGATGAGGGGCAGAGGGAGAGACAGAGAGAGAGAGAGAGAGAGAGAGAGAGAGAGAGAGAGAGAATCCTAAGCAGGCTCCATGCTCAGTATAGAGCCCAATGTGGGGTTTGATCCCATGAACAGTGAAATCATGACCTAAGCTGAAATCAAGAATCAGACGCTCAACCAACTGAGCCACCCAGGAGCCCCTTGATGCCAAAGATTTTAATACTAGAAAAGTCAGAAGACTTGGGATTGAGTTTAGCCCTGCTATTTCTGTGCAATGTAAACTTGGGAAATTTACTGGGCTTTGCCAAGTCTGTTTTTCCTTTAGTAAAATGGTTTAATGTTATTAATCTTGCTGGGTTATTATCAAGATTAGGCAAAATATTGCAATTGAAAATACTCATAAGTTGTAAAGCCACTCCTGTTATTATTGTCATTGTGTTCTTGTTATTTGTATACACTTTATCAATACTTCTCAAAAAGGGCTATGCATAAACATCCACAGTGGAACATCTTCAAAATGCACATGCCTAGACTCCATGTAAATATTGCAGGTGGACTCAAACATACATATTTTGAAAAGGCCATCTAGGAAACTCTAGTGTGCAGCCCTTGTTAAGAACCATGAGGTGTATACTCAACGCTCAAGTTTCAGACTTCCTGGTCCCTAATGTGTTATTACCGCCCTAAACTAGAAGACCACAAGGAGGCATCCTCTCCTCTTACAGTCCCAGAATTCAATCAGTGGTCATTTTATCCCATTAAGTTGTAATGAAGTACTGAAATAGAGAATTTACTGTAATAGTGAAGAGTTGTAGTTTGGGGAATAAATTCAACAGCTTAAAGAATGCAGTATTGGGGCGCCTGGGTGGCTTAGTCGGTTAAGCGGCCGACTTCGGCTCAGGTCATGATCTCACGGTCTGTGAGTTCAAGCCCCGCGTCGGGCTCTGTGCTGACAGCTCGGAGCCTGGAGCCTGTTTCAGATTCTGTGTCTCCCTCTTTCTGCCCCTCCCCCATTCATGCTCTGTCTCTCTCTGTCTCAAAAATAAATAAACGTCAAAAAAAATTAAAAAAAAAAAAAGAATGCAGTATTTTTTTCTCTTTCCAAACATAGCTAAATATCCTTTTCAATTCTATGTAATCTACCTGTCTGAAGCATTCCCAGAATTTGTTTGTTTGTTTGTTTGACTAACAGTGATCTATTCCTAAAATTAGTTATCCTTTTCTCCATGTCACTGTTAGTGGTATAGAGGTAACAGGGTACAGGGCTCCATGTGCTGCTTACCACATCTCTCAGTAGAAGCAAAGGAGTCAAAAACTGCCCTACACACACACACACACACACACACACACACACACACACACACACACCAACACACCAACACTTACTCATTTCACTATATCCATGTAGTCTGTATATTATATGCCAAGCACTGAATTTGACTTAGGGAATATGTGTACATAGTGTTTGCTGTTGAGAAATTCCTGTCAAGCAGAATCACTAGATAGCAAATATAAGTGTCAGCAATTATAATTTTGTGTAGACAGACAATAAAAGGAAGATGAATAATGTCTTCAAGTTAATTTAAATCAAAGGCAGGACTTGAATAGTGCACTAACCATAAAGAAAACCTCACACCCAAAGCTGTGGTGATTAATATTGCTGGTATCTGCTGGGTATTCTAACCCCTTCCAAGGCTTATCTGCTTATTATAACACCATTTATTATTCTTTACTGCATGTAAACTTCCCAACTGGTATGATCCTTTCCCACCAACCCCATTTGTGACATTCACTCATAATGGAATCTGTTGCCTGGATAACTCATATCCATCTTACCAGTTTACTTCAGGACTTTCTTCTCTGAGTCTTCCCTGATTGCTACTCTATTCCCTAGACTTAGGTGGGTACTCCTCTTTTTTGTTCCTCCTTGCTGCACCCATAGCATGTTATTGAAAACTGCCTTCTAGGTTGCTAGGTTTCAAGGTGCCTACTTTTTTTTATGTTTATTTAATTATTTTCAGAAAGAGAGAGAGAGCCAGGGAGGGGCAAAGAAAGAGAGAGAGGGAGAGAGAGAATCCCAAGCAGGCTCCGTGCTATCAGTACAGAGCCCAACACTGGGCTCAATCTCACAAACTGTGAGACCATGACCTAAGCTGAAATCAAGAGTTGGATGCTTAACTTACTGAGCCACCCAGGCACCCCTCAAGGTGCACACTTGATAGTTCATGAGTATGGGAAATATCTTAATTACTTTAACTGTCTTTCATTCTTAGAATTCTCTGCTTTTTTCTTTCTAACAATTATCAAATTTCTATTTTCTTTATTCTTGTTTATTTGTCCCAGTTGCTAGGAGAACTTTAAGCATTTGAATAACACAATTGCTTTTAAACTGGCTTGGATTTTACCAACTAATATGTGACATCACATACTTTCACAAAAAGAAATACATTAATTGACACGTCTTTCAGGCTTAAAATACTGTTTTACTTCAGACTCTCAAAAAAGAACATAATTTAAAGATAAGCTGCATGAATGTATGTCTATCTGTGTGTCAACTATACAAGCAAGACAAAAAAATTGTCCCTTTTTCAAAATTGTGACACTAAGTTATATAGTCTGAATCAGTGATTCCAATCACTGATTGGGCCTATCATCCTAAAAGGTGACATAAAATCAATATAAGATTAAGATAGATATGTATATAGATATATAGCTTCATATATATATTTTATTATATACTATTATTTGGTTGATGCAAAAGACAAAAAAAAAATCAAAGCAGAAAGTTAAGCTCTTTATCCTCATACCTTGCAAAAACCACTATAAACAGTTTGGCATACATTTCCAGACTCCTTCTGCTCTGCCTATGACATACAACATACACATGCTATTTTACATTAATTTGGTAATCTACCCTTTTCACTCAATAATATATTGTGGACACATTGCTATGTCATATACAATATATACTTATGTGGCATAATGTACTGTTGAATATATTTTAAAAGTTTTACAAGAAATAACAATGATATAATACATTGAAATAAGAGGGCATCAGAGCTTCAGGGTAATCCCAGACCTTTGCATGGCAGGAAATGAGTGCATTGAGCCATCTGGGAAGGCTCTACATCATGAGCCAAGCCAATATCCCGTCAGCTCATAGTTGTTCATGCCTCCACCGTGTGAGGCCCCAAGAAAAGAAAAACAGATGCATAATTATACTGCCTAACTCTAAACCCCCTTTTTGTCTGTTGGCCTCTTCATCATTCCTGGTTTGACTTAATCATCCATCCTCAGGTTTTAATCGTAATTTCCACTGATACCACATGGTCTTTAAATTAACTTCAGTTTTGGTTTCACACACACAACAAATATTCATAAATCCAGCTCAAATGAGCATGCATATTTTTAAGGCTCCATCAGGGACAGAGCTAATGGAAACAAGGCCAATCAACCTAATCATACTCAATATTCAGTAAAGACAACAGTGGAGTCAGAAGACATGCCCATGCATGTGCCCTCATGCACACACACACACACACACACGCGCACACACACACAGACAAGTCAGAATAAAGATTAGACCAAAGTCAATAAAAATAAAAAGTTTTCGAAGAATACCACATGTAAAGGAAGACTCACCACACTAAATAGGAAGTAATTTCTAAAAAGGAATGAAAGGAGCATCTTGGATCCTGTGACTATCTGCTTTCCTGTATGAAGTCTGAAGTTCTAAGTCATCAGTCAACAAAATCATACGGAATATAGTTTCTGGTCCCACTATGACTCTTCTTAGGTGAGGTAAAAAACTCACCTAGCCACTGGTGTACTCACCTAGCTAACATGTAAGACCTTCACTCTTAATTCTCCACCACATCATAATCTTCATGATACTGTGTACTTCTTTGCTCAGACCCAGCCTCTCTCTTATCCATCTTGCATACCCTGCCAGTGGGACCTATCAAATTATTATTTCAGAATCTGTTAATTCCTTTATATCTGTGCCCTCTTCTCTGAATTCACTATCTACTTTTTGCTGTATCTGCAACCTGGCTCTTACCTTAGAATACCCTCAAGTTTTCTCAAGGAGTAACATCACATTATTTTGTCTCACCTCATATATCCTCAATCTAGAAAGTAGGATTGATGTTCTCTTGTTCTTCATTGGTACTTTTAGGTCATTATCTCCTCTTGAGTAGGGGAGGGGATGGATGGTGAGGGGAAAGGAAAGACATTTTGAGATTTACATCAACAGTCACATCAAATTCTCCACCTCTTACATGCTGCCATCTTCTGAAGTCTGGATCACTATAGATCTCTAGATCCAGATTCTTTGGCTTGTGATAGTCTCCCCTATTCCCAAGATACCATCCTTGTCCTGTTGGGTCACCTGGCCCAATACTTTGGGATCTCAGATCCTCAGTCTCTGCATTTCCAATGAGCATGATCTGATCTTTTCTCTATGTCCAAAGCAATAATTCAAATATATTTCAAATATATTCTTTGAGCACTAACTCTTCTTCTCTCAACTTGTTTTTTTTTTCCTTAATTACTTCTGTTACAACAATTTTTTGACTTTGTCATGATCTGCAATCTAATACTCCCTCTACTTCGTCCCAATTTATGTTCCCCTTTCTTCCTTATTTCCCTTCTGAGACCAGTTAGAATACGTACCCCAGTGTTTCAATAATACTCTTGACAGTGCTACAAATTTTGCTGCTTTTCTGCTTTATTCATTACTTCCCTCGAAGGAAACTCCAAAACTGAATGCGTGTGACTATCTGCTTTCTTGACACCACTCTGTCAGCAGCTGCATGCAGTCAGAGAAAATCACACAATAGGCCAGATTGGCTTCATCATAAACCTGCAATCACCAGCCTCAAATGGTGCCTTCAGTACTGCCTAATTTCATCACCTTTCTCTGGCTGGGCTCCTTCACTCTTATGTTCACCTCAATGATTATGTCTGAAGTTTTCCATTCTCCTCAAATCACTCTCCTCAGTTCCCAAACTCAGCAAATCACCTTTTCATAAAGATGAAGGAACTTTGCAAAGAACATGGAAATCATCAGGAGGGATTTACGTGTCTTTGGTATCAGATAAATATCTATCTATGTTTTAAATCATCTAATCTTTCTTTTTTTCATGAAAAAATAAAAAGCTGGCTTTTTTTTCTGCTAAATCCAAATTCTCTACCACCTATGCCTTGGACTCAATGTTTTCCTGAATGATTAAGAAGCTTTTGCTGCTGGAGTGCCTGAGTGGCTCAGTTGGTTTGGTTTAGTGTCCAGCTCTTGATCTCAGCTCGAGTCTTGATCTCAGGGTCATGAATTCAAGCCCTACATTGGGCTCTGTGCTGGGCATGAAACCTACTTTAAAAAGAAGAAGAGGAAGAAGAAGAAGAGGGAGAAGAAGAAGAAGAAGAAGAAGAAGAAGAAGAAGAAGAAGAAGAAGAAGAAGGAGGAGGAGGAGGAGGAGGAGGAGGAGGAGGAGGAGGAGGAGGAGGAGAAGAAGAGGAAGAAGAAGAAGAAGAAGAAGAAGAAGAAGAAGAAGAAGAAGAAGAAGAAAGAGAAGGAGAAAGAGAAGAAGGGGAGGGAGAAGAAGGAGAAGGATGGGGAGGGGGATGGAGAGAGGGAGGGGAAGAAGGAGGAGGAGGAAGAGGAGGAGGAGAAGGAGAAGGAGAAGGAGAAGGAGAAGTTTTTACTATGGACTGTCTTTCCTCTCTCTATATTTAACATCTCACCTCTCAATTGAACTTTTCCCTTGACTTTCACACAGTCTGAGTTTCTTTCATTAATTCTCATCAGTTCTTTATTCCCTTGTAGCTACTGCCCCAGTCTCTTCTTTCCTTCACAGACTTCTCAAGTTGTCTGAACTTTTTGTCTGTTTTATTTCTTCACTCCTCAGTCTAACCATCACCTGGCTAAACGACTTCCCTGAAATGGCTTTCAATAAAGTAACAGACGTCCATAATCATGCTTAATTCAGTAAACATTGTTTATCCTATTTGATTCTTCAACAAAACATGTCACCATTAAGCACTCTTTCCTTTACGAAATACTATGCTCTCTTGATAGATGAGAGGAACAGAGGGCCCAGGCAAGAATCCTCAGTATCTATTGACCTGAGAGAGAAAGGTGATCTTTTTTTTTTTTTTTTTTTTTTAATTTTTTTTCAACATTTTTTATTTTATTTTTGGGACAGAGAGAGACAGAGCATGAACGGGGGAGGGGCAGAGAGAGAGGGAGACACAGAATCGGAAACAGGCTCCAGGCTCTGAGCCATCAGCCCAGAGCCTGACGCGGGGCTCGAACTCACGGACCGCGAGATCGTGACCTGGCTGAAGTCGGACGCTTAACCGACTGCGCCACCCAGGCGCCCCGAGAAAGGTGATCTTTTGAATATAGCAGATTAGGCCTATGCCTTGTGATCGTTTTACGCACTTAGACTTTCATCCTGGCAACTTCATCTGTAACCACAGCCTGAATATCCAACAGTCACATGACTGGAAAACTTTACCTCCAGATGGTGTGTTTCCTCTGAGCTCAGAGTACCATATTCAGCTATCTACACGTCTCATCCATGAATTTCAAAGAAATTTTAACAGATATCCAAAACCAAACAAAATATTCCCCTAAGTCTGGTGATTTTCCATTATTTTTAAACTCAAGAAAATGGCACTACAACCCAAGCAATTAAACCAGAAACCTACATATTTTTATTACCCCCAACCTACATTCCAAATTCTCATCAATTTCTGTTCATATTCTATCCTAAATATCCCGCAACATTGTCCATGTTCTCCTTCTACACCACTACCACTCTAGTCCCTGCCGTCATGAACTCTTTCCTGGATTTATGCAATGGTGTTCTAACTGGCTGGCCTCTATTCATACTAACTCCTTCTAATCTGTTTTCTATGGTAAAACTAGTGATCTTTTCAAATTAAAAAACTGACAATAGTACTTTCTGCTTGAATCCTTCAATGTTTCCCAGTTACTCTTAAAAATCAAGATAAAAATACCTAATATGACCTAGGAGGCCATGCGTGGCCTGCCTCCTACTTACCTCTCTAGTCATATTTAATGTGACACACCCATTACTCTCTCCTTCACAGCTACACTGACCTTTGAAGCCCTTCAGACTGAGCAGAGCCTTCGAACACAGAGTTTCTCCATCTATAATCCTCACCTACCCTCTCCTTACATAGTTAATGCCTATACATCTCTCAGTTCTCAACTCGAATGTCATTTTCTCAGGGAAGTTTTCCCTTACCTTCTCAGTGGCCCAATTCCCTCTATTATCTCTCTGTCTTGGCCCTCTTCACAGTTGCATTTGTACACTTCTTTGTGAAATTATGTGATTAATGTCTCCTTCTCTATGTTATATGGCAAGCGACATAAAGGAAAGTAATGATCTGTTTTCTGCCCATTATCTTATCTCTGAACTTTAAACAGTGTTTAATAGCAAGCAGTCAGTAAATATTGGTTGAATCAGTGAATTGCCTGAAGAGGATTAAAGCTCTCCTAACTCTGGTGTAGCATTGTTCCATTCCAGAGAATTATTTTATGAACCAAATAGCTCCTAGAGTCAGCTCTCAATTCTGTGATTCTATGACCTGTGATTCCATCCCTCCTTTCAGAAACCAGCATTTCCCCTTTCTACACGGGCTCATCTGAGAAGCATCATCAGTAGAGGAGATAAGTGAGGGGAAAAAAAAGAAAAAATCAATAGAAGACCAGCCTTTTACTCTTCTATTAAAAATATAAAAGTTAGTTTTACAATATACCCAATTCAATGTCATCTACTCAATCTGTACTCAGGTACATGCCAAAGGACACTAGAGGCTTCGGGCCTCGATTGGGCTGTAGACAAGCTATTCCTCCATCCTGGGGAACAATTTAATGAGAATCCATGCATGGCATAGCTTAATCTATTATTTTAAGTAACAATAAGCTTGAAACACTCAGCATTATTTGTCCTTATGATATGGTGTGGGACTCTCGGCTTTGATTGTTTATCTAACATATTTGCAAACTCACATTGCATGAATTTAAACTTTGCCAGTCATCACTCCTACTTTATTATTGACGGGCATGGTCTGCTTTAGTCTATTTAACACATTATATTGGATGACATTCCAAAAGAGTAAATGTGCATTTTCTCTAAGCACACACAATAGATTACAGTTCCAATAGCTTTTTAGGCACAAATGTTGACTCTGGTAATTTAACCATGACCCTATCTCTGAATTTGATTATACAGCCCTTGTGCATTTTGGTAGAGCAATAGGTCTCAAGCAGCCAAAAAGAGACCAAATGCTAAACCTACAACATCCCAGTCTTGGAACCAGCCATTTCTAGCAGAAATTTCACAGGAAAGATCTTTAATTGAAAAAGAAAACAAGGTAAAGCCTAAGTAGCAACGAGTATGAAATGGTGAGCTAGCACAATCCCAGGCAAATAGAGATGGCATATGAGAGGGATGTATGTAGCAAAGTGGGCTCTGTAACTTCTGCGCTGCGGTGGATCCTTTTGCATTTCCAGCTCCACCTACCAGCTAATCTTCTCATGAAAGATAAGCCCCCAAACAGTGTAAATTGGGACCATTTTTCTGGAAGAAGTGTAGCAATATGCATCTAGAGACTTTAAAATACTCTTATGCTTTAACTCAGAATTTCCATTTCTGGAATTTATCCTGAGGAAGTGTTGCAGGAGGAATATAGAGGTAAAAGTACAGGGATCCTAGTTAAACCTTAATTTATAAGGGCAAAGAAACAAGTGAAACAAATACAAAATGGTTAAAATAATTATGGAAATGCATATGGTAAAATAAATATAAAATTCCAAAGCCAATTATTAGAAAACCATTCATTTGAAGAATATTTAACAACTTAGGAAAACATCATATATAACATGGAATTCAAAACTCAAGTGTCAAAATTATAATTATGATATTAGCTTAATTAAAGATACGCTTTAATATACATGTGCATAAGTTATCAGAAAGGAAAATCCCCAGAGTACTAAGTGTTTATGTGTGAGCAGTAAAATTATGCGGGATATTTATTTTCTTTAATATACTTTGGCATATTTTCAAAGCTTTCTTCAAAAAATACTCTTATTGTCAAATAGTATTACTTTTTAAATAAATAGGAAAAATTAACTTTTAAAAATCTCCCCACCACTGCAGCAAGTCTCAGTATCAGCTAAGAAACATGGACAGTGACCAGGGAGGACCCCAGGGATGTAGCATGGGGATACATCACTAGAAAAATTGTAGGGCCCACCCACTAGAGTCAAGGAGGAGATTCTGCTTGTCCATTCAGACTTACCTATTGAAAACTTAACCAGTGTCAAATACTGTACTAGCTGCTGTGGGTTCAATAGGAGGTACAATTCCACTGCCTGATGTAGGAGGTGGAGGCGTATGAATAAGGAGGGAAACAGTAGATAAGTTAGAAAGAAGACGAAATGAGCACAATATGTCTCTTGCCCTTATCTGGCTATGAGTTTATGAATTCTTACTGAGAAATGACTGAAGCTTCCTATCAGAGCTCCACTCTTTATTTTTTGTTATGTTGCACCTTAAATGCATACAACATATATAGAGTTCATTGTTCAGTACTAGTTCAGCCAATCTCATTTAGTTATCTTGATGAAATTCGTAATAGAAGAACCCTCAGATCTTATTAGAGATGGAATTCAAGCACCTGATTTCAGTCCTCGCTGTAGTTATGATTCCAGTGCCTGAAATGAGTAGACCAGATAAACTGCTCTTTTGTTACTGAATAGCAGTTTTCCTCTGGGTATGCCAAATTTGGCAGCAATTGCATGCTATAATAAAAAAGATTTTATAATCTACTGCTTTTTTTGAATAATCTGATTACTATTTAAAAACTGGATGGCAGTGTTTTCTAGAGGAAATGGAGTTTGACAAACTTCTGAAAATTCCTAGAATAGGCTATTTCTAGCTGAACTTTGAAAACTAAAACTGCATTTATTGTTCCAAACTAAGTAATATTAAAGGTAAGAACCATATTTGTTTCCTGCAAAAATCAACCATTTTCCAAAGACCAAAAAAGATTAGTATTAATGACAAATTAAAGATTAGTATTAATTGCCATCAACTGTTATGTCCTCTCTCCTAACAAATTCTGAATACTTCTATAACTGGCAGGCTAATTGCTTAGTAAACATACTACAGTAATGTTCTCAACAGTGGAGAAAAGCTAGTCCTAACAGGAGAGAGGGACTCATTTGCCATATCAAAGGAAATTTGTGCAATTGGTGCCGCCCTTGGACTTTAGTATTTTGGACAGTTAGGAGACTTAGACGAGATTTCAAGAATTGAGAAATTCTGAGACATAATTCAGGAACAGGCATTCTGAATCCTTTTATTCTATAGTCCTCTGTCCCACTTCCAGTATTATCTGAATGGAGTTATTAATCCTTTCTTTAGAAGGTACAATGCAAAACAGTGTGACTCTGCTCCAAAACTTTAAGGCTGGATTGCCTTGTAACTCTGGATGTACATTTGATGATTGGTAGATCATTTAGACCGCTAATTCTCTCTATGTCCAATGGAGTATTCATTATCTGCTTGTATAATAGAAATGTTTTCCCTTTGTTAAAAATGAAAGGGCTACCAGAATAGAACAGGGATATACCAACTTCAGTGCTTTGTTAAGTGAAAAAATATTTGTTAAGTGAAAAAATATTCATGTAAAAGAAAGTAGTATTTTCTACAAGATGGGGAGACAGGGCTGTGGAGGACAGTGATTATCATGAAATGATGATGAGAGAAAGAGTTAGGGCTTTTCACAATTACAGATTGTTCAATGATAAGAGCTTGAATAGATCCTAACTCCCCCACTTTCGTTTTTGGTAAGTGGGGGGACCAGTGATTGCAGACAATGTATTTTGCCTACACCTTCTCACTACTTCTAAAAGGCAGGTCCTAGTTTTATAGGTCAGAAATGAATCACTCTGTCAACCTCAAAATTCTGTTATCTTTTATAAGATGGATGCAATAGTTAGGCCTCTCTTTTCTCTAGTAACATTAAATAGCAAGCTGCAACTTGAGAGAGAAACTTCTCACTGGAAAATCTTAAGAATTAAATGGTTCATTTGTTACAAGATGAAAAATATATCTTCTGGGAAATATGCACAATAATCTTAGTGTGACTAATTCTAGAGCCATAGATGAAATTACCATTTGTTAATTCCATTTGTTTCCAGGGACAGAGAAAAAACTCATTAATGGGATGGCAAGTGTTAGAAACCTTAGACCTGTAAAGGAGCATTTTACCAAAGCTTTCCTGCAAACATTTGGTTTAGATGGTATTTGGCTAGTCATACGTTAGGAAGCAGGATGGAGTAAGTAATAGCTTAAGTGATAGGATGTAAAGAGGACTAAAGAGAGCTTTCTCCACTAGGACAATATAGTGCCTAAAATTCCTATCACTGATTATTCCTATAAGTGAAACGTTTTATATCTTACATTGTATATTTTTTCAATTACTTGTTTCCTACTGCATGTTTTTGTCTTCATTATAATATTAATAATTTTGGATTATAATTAATGAACCATCAGAGGATTCCAGGTATAACCTCATTACTAATGACATAGGTGGTAAGACCTATGTGATCTTTCTCTTAGTACAGAACTGATTTAAAAAAAACAAACCAAAACAAAACAAAACACATATATTCTGCAGCCTGTCAGGCTGGCTTTGAATCATAGTTTCACCTCTAACTGGATGATCTTGGATCTCACATTCCTCATCTGTAAATGAGAACTTAAAAACAAAACAACAACAACAACAACAAAACCCCACCTACATAGAAGGTTGTCAAAGAGTAAACAAAATAATCCACATAAAGATATAATATATACAAGATAAGTATTAAATATTATCACATGGAGAAAAACAATTCCATTTAAAAATCAATGTGTTTCTTCTCTATAATTTGCAGAAACTTTAGAAAAAAAAGTGCACATAGCTTGAGATTTCATAGATATTCAAGATAAGGAACAAAAAAACCCTACAAATAATTTTTTCGTTATTTTTTGTTCTATACCTTCTAGGAAGGCTACATCTTCATCCAACAAGCCATATCACCTTTCAGTATCTTAGTTTTCTCATCTAATAAATGAGATATGTAGACTACGTATGCAGTTTTCAAAAGTTCTTATTATTTCAGTTGATGAGATGCTGTTCATTCAAATGAAAATTTCCCAGAAGCTCAACTATTAAAAGCTGTTCCTTTATTTTTTTATTTTGTTTAATGTTTATTTATTTTTGAGAGAGGGAGAGAGCAGAGGAGGGGCAGAGAGAAAAGGAGACACAGAATCTGAAGCAGGCTCCGGGCTCTACACTGTCAGCACAGAGCCCGACTCAGGGCTAAAACTCACAAACCATGAGATCATGACCTGAGCCGAAGTTGGTTGCCCAACCAACTGAGCCACCAGGCACCCCAAAAGCTGTTCCCTTTAAAGTTGAAGTTGGGTTGGGAGCAGAACTTCACCTACCCCACTAGGCCAGAATAAAATCTGTTCCTTCTGTTAATACTCTATGATCCCAATTACAAATTCAAGGTTTTCCGTAACCATATGGGCAGAGATGAAAGGCAACTGCTGAAAAATGAAGTAATAAATCAGTAAGGAAATTTTAGCGGTGCCCAGGTGACTCAGTTGGTTAAGTGTCTGACCCTTGATTTCAGCTCAGGTCATGATCTCATCGTTCATGAGATTGAGCCCTGAGTTAGGCTCTGTGCTGACAGCACAGAACATGCTTGGGATTCTCTTTCCCTCTCTCTCTGTCCCTCCCCAACTCATGCACACTCTTTCTCTCTCAAAATAAATAAATAAAAGGAAATAAATAAAAGGAAATTTTAATAGTGTTATTTACTTACTGGCTTCATTCCACTGGTTATTTAAAACTAGGTTTCACAGAAATAGGCCTGAATTTCCCATTGCAAAATCTTCCACAAAGCCATATTTCATCAGAAAATGAAAAGTGTGGCATCATGGAATAAGATCAAGCATTTTTAAGTGCTGTAATCATAAATACTGAGCATCTAGTTATGTACCAAGCAGATAGTTCTGGGCACTTTATATGGGTTAGCCCATGAAATTCCCATGACAATACTGTGGAATCAAATGTCTTTTATGATATTCTGTTTTACAAATGAAAAACTTCAAAAATGTTAAGTAATTTGATCAAGCTGCACAGTTTAGTAGGTAGAACTTCTGGGATTTGAATGTAGAGAGTCTGGAACTCTACTCATACGTCCTAAAAAATACTTCAAAGATCTTATGTAATTTTGATAAACTAAGAGAAGAACCCCATAGAAGCATACATGAAATAATAGTGTAAATTCATGTACATGTAAATAAAATACCTATAAACTCCACAGAGGCTAGAGAACTTATTAGTTGGTGATTAGGAGGTTAAAAAAAATTAGTTGTTATTTCATGATATCTAATATATATTTCTATTTTATTTTTCATCATTCAGTTTATTAAGATAATTTTTAAAAAGAACAGAATATTTAAATGTAATATTTTTTAACAAAGCAGATTATCACAAGTTATATAAAATATGTTGAGCCTTTCAAAGGGTAACTGGACAAAGTGTTAGATTTCATGTTAATAATGCTTGATTTTCTACCTTAAGTTTATAAAAAAAAAACTCAAGGACATCCACTGTGTGATGTCAGAAAAGAAACAATACTAGTAGCTGTGAGCTAAGGATGTAGAAGTTTTTCCTTGAAGAGGGCTACTCTATTTTCCTTTGAGAATATCTCCATCTTGTGGAATCTCCACTGCCCTAAGGGCCTGGCATGTGGAAACTCCCATCTGGTTTTCAAACTAGAGGCTTGAGAGTCCTCAGTTAAGTACAGGCCCTGATGATCTGGGCAAAAGTCCCAAATTCCAAAGGGGCATCCACACATTTTGAATGCCTGTGCCCAAAGCACGTGCCCCAAAGTCTCAACCAGAGAAACATAGAGTTGTTCAAGTGGCTCCAAACTGTCTTTTTGAAGTCTTATCTCCTGTGTGTTCTGATTACTTTGGCTTACCAGCAGGAAGACTATTTTGCTAAATTAATGCACAGGAGATGGGAGGGAGATGAATGTCCTCCCTGTTGAGAGACGACAGGAGGGCCCGCTGTGGTGGCAGATGCTGTCTGTTTAAATACCCCCGCTCCCAGCCTAAGTGCCCAAACCTTGAGGAAGACTGCCTGAGGCGGGAATCAAGGTTGTCAAACTGGAGCACACTGCCCTGACAGCTCTCCTGCCTGTTCGAGATGCTGTTGTATGCTTTGCAGGGCGTTAAATTCACAACACGGGAGGTGTGATAGGGCCCCTCTAGAAAAGAAGTGAGGTCATCTCTGGGAGAATCACCCCACCTTGAAAAAAAGAAGAAATGAGTCAAAACCTTCAGAGTGACGAGGAGGAGTGCTTTCTTTCCAATAGGTCCATTTCAAGTTATTTTATAGCATGAAGACAACCCATCCATTAAGCATCAACCACTTTAGCGCTTAAGAATAAACACAGTTGACATTCCTGTTCAGGACTCCCAGTGCACAGGGGCGAGGGTTGTTCAGCTTTTTAAAATGTAGCTTATGGCTTATTAGTGAATGATGAAATCAACTTTGTGAGGGGGAAAATCATTTGCTTAAAAAATGAAGAGAGAAGAATTAAAACGTCTTCTAACCATGTATTGTTTACTATAACATACTACATATATAAAATATACACACAAGTTATGAAGCAAATAAAATCATGACCCACCCCCAACCCCTCTACTTGAATATTACCTATCCCTATATCGTGTTCAGAGCAGCTGTGGTCCTTTCATATCCCCTCTCTTGACTCCTCATGAGCACCCAGAATTAACTTCTACCCTGAATTTTGTGTTTCTCATTTGTTATGTTCAGGACCACAATCTCTTATTGAAAACCCTTAGAATCAGGTGTGTTTCAGACCGGATTTTTGTTCCCCCAGAAAGATCACATAGGTCATATTCTGTGTATTATGAACACTCCCAACAGAGTCTGGAGAGAATTCTATAGTCAAGCTCATTACTATGTCCAAGGCAAAATGGGTAGATATTCACATCTATTATAAAGAGCACAATGAATAGCCTTGTGTCTGTTTTTGCCATCAAATAAGGTTGCATATGAACATAAACTTCCATATTTCATGGCTCTATGGATTTTGCAATTGCAGTTAAAGGAACTTTTGTCTAAAGTTAAATTTATTAAACTTTTCTCATGTAGTTAATCCTTTTTGTATTTTGTTTAAGAAAACTTTTCTACCCTGAAATCATAAAGATACACTTTTAAATTTTTTCTTATTTGTAAAATTTTACCTTAATGTATTTGATTCATCTGGAAATAATTTTCATGTATGTTATGAGAGAGTATTCTAATTTCTTCTTTCTCCCCCTCTATAGATAAATAATTATTACTGTTATATTTGTAAGATACCAGCTCAGTTATATATCTTATTTCTATCTATGAGATCTATTTCTAGGCTGACTATTCCACTGATCAATTTTTACCCTTGCACAAATACCACACTCTCTTAATTAGCTTAGTGTAATAGATCTGGTAGCTGGTAGGGCAATTCTCTTAACCTTATTCTTATTCAGCAGGAGTATCCTGACTCTTCTTGACCCCTTGATCTTCTATTCAAATATTATCATAAGCTAGTCAGGTTAGCTTTTGGGAGTTTGATTGGATTTGCCCTGAAACTCTCATTTAATTTAGAGAAAATTGACATCTTAGCAATATTGATTCTTGCTAACCCTGAATATGAGGCTATCTCTGTATTTATTTATTTATTTATTTTTGGATGTCTTTCAATAATGTTTGGTAATTTTCTCCAAACTAACATTTCACCAAAAATATAATTGTTGCACTTATCCTCAGTACATTATAGTATTTGTTTATGTCGAAATAGTTTTAAGTTGCTTGGTGTATTTGTTGCATGTGTTAGGAAATGCAATTGATTTTTGAATTTTATTTCATATGCGGTCACTTTCCTCATTTTTCTTATTAATTATAATAAACTATCTCTACATTTGTTTAGATTTTCTATACAAATAATTATGATATTCATAGATAACAGTTTTGTTTCTTTCCGAAAGTTATATTTATTTCTGTTTCTTATATTTCACTGGCCAGAAACTCCAATGCAGTGATGAAAAAGAAAGAAAAAAAGAAAGAAAGAAAGAAAGAAAGAAAGAAAGAAAGAAAGAAAGAAAGAAAAAGGAAGAGTGATAGGAATCCTGTCTTGTTCCTAATTTTAAAAAGAATATTTCCAAAATTCATCATTAAGAAGGTTTGCTACATGTAAGGCTTTGATAAATATTTATATTGCTAGGTTGGAAAGGGTGATAATCATGAATGGATGTTCAATTATATGGAACGATTTTCTGCTTCAACTGAGATGATCAAATGGTATTTGTCCTTTAATCTGCAAATGTGGTGAAACATATTAATTGATTTTATAATGTTAAAATACCTTTACATTCCTGAGATGAGTTCAATTTGATCATGATATATTATCATTTTTATAAAAACCCTTGGACTTAGTTTGATGATACTGTTTTTCATTTTGGCATTAATGTTCATGAGTAAGATTGATCTGTAATTTTCCTTTCACATACAGTCCTTATCTGTGTTTGGTAGAAGGATTATACTTGTATTAGAAAATAAGTTGTGGAGTGTTTCCTCTTTGTGTATTATCTGGGAGAATTTGCATAAGTTTCGAATTTCCTGTTTTCCTTAAAAATTTAAAGAAATCATTGAAAAAACTGGGCTTCCTCTTTTCAATGCGAGGGATTTTTAAATACTAATCTAAATTTCAATTTCATATTGAGTTAGCTTCCATAAGTTAGTTTTCTACAGATCTGTCCATTCCATCTATGTTTTCAAATTCTTGATAAAAAATTATCACTCTTACTTGTGTCTTTGAACTTGGTAAATTCCATCACAGGTTCATCTTTACTAGTATTTTAAAATAACTTTTTTCTTTGTTGATTCTCTTCATTATATCTGCTTTCTAGTTCATTAATTTCTCTTACTCATTATCTAATTTTTATACCTTCTTTGGATTTATTTTGTTGATTTTTTTCTAAAATCTTAAGTTTAGTAATCAGTAAATTAATTTTCAGCCTTTCCTTTTTTCTGTTTTTAGTATTAAAGGCTATATACATATACATACATCACCTTCCAAATACTCAGTATTCTTTGTTTTATTATATGGTAGTTTTATTATTATTCTGTTCTAGGTATTTGTTATTTTCCAAATAGATGATGATTATAAACTATATCCTTTAATGTATGATCTCTTTCTTAATAGTATTGAGATCTGTATGATACAGTTTTTTGAAATGCATGAAGGCCAAGTATGTAGTCTTATGTTTAATGCAGAAGAAGGTGTATTATCCAATTGTTGGCAATATGGTTCCATGCATGCCCATTAAATCAGGCTTGCTGATGTTTTGTTCACATGCTCCATATTGTTATATTTTTTCTTCTGCTTGTTCTAAAAATAACCAAAGATAAGGAGAATTTTTGGATTTGTAAATTTCCCTTGTAGCTCTATCGTGTTTTGCTTTATATATTTTGGTGCTGTTTAGACAGATCCATACAACTTTAGAATTGTTTTATTTATTTATTTTTTCTGGTGAATTGAACTTCTTACAGTTCTATAGGGATCGACTTTATCCTTAATAATGCTTTGTGTTTTACATTTTATTTTTGTTCCATTTTAGTACAGCTACAATAACCCGCTTGCTTTCTTGCTTTTTTCTTTCTTTTTAAATTTTTTTTTCCTTTTTACATTCACTAAATTGAGCAATAGAATACCACCAGTTCCCTAGATGCATTGTTCTTGGTGTTCCCTATCAATCACTATGCCTCTGTACTCCCAAAAGTGATCATTCACAACTTCTTGTTTTATTTTGTTTAGTATGTTCCTGGCTATCTTTTTTCCCCCTATTCTTTTATGGTCAGTTTCTCCAGGTTTCTGTGTTTCTCTTAAATTCAATCTGGTCATCTCTTTTAACTAGTAGTAGCTAAAATGCTGTAACTGGGGAAATTACTGTATTTCTGTTTATTTATGATACAAATAACTTGTGAATTTAATGTAAACACATTTATAGATCTGAATGTTGTTTATAAAAATTTATGTTGTTATGTTACCCTCACATCATGAGAGGAGAATATTTTCCCATTACATCAATTTTGGCCTTGGCCATAGGACTTGATTTGGGAAATAGGATGTAGCAGACATAATGCAGCATAGGACTGAAATATGCTTATATGTTTCTCTGCTGTAGCCATGAGGAAAACATCCCTAGGTTAGCCAGCTGGTTTTGGAGGAGGATGAGAGACATATGGAGGAGATCCAAACCATTTAGCTCAGGCATGCCTTGACTACCAATCCTCAATCCATCTAAAGACTCACAAGCATGGATGCTTATGTGTTAATCCACTGAGTTGTGAAACGATTTGTTACTAAGAAATCTGTAGCAATAGCAAATAATACATTTTTATTGGTATACTTTTTTGTGTGTCTACTATTTTGACTTTGTACTTCTTATTTGTCCCACTATTATTTCCTTTTCCTTTAGTGGAAATGTTATAATTGA
Source organism: Neofelis nebulosa (assembly GCF_028018385.1). Taxonomy (NCBI): domain Eukaryota; kingdom Metazoa; phylum Chordata; class Mammalia; order Carnivora; family Felidae; genus Neofelis; species Neofelis nebulosa. The sequence continues at coordinate 72,163,451 of NC_080785.1, read as the reverse complement.
GATTCAGCTGGTTTGTTTTATTTGCTTTTTCTCATTGTGATTCCTCCCTCTGTTTGGAGGTTGTATGTTCCATTTCTATTTTTTGATAAATACTCTCCAAATTTTATAATAAACAATAAACAAAGTCTAAAGTTAATATTCTATCCTTCCTTTAAAAAACACACACAAGAACTTCAGAATAATTTGATTTCAAACACCCGGAGTGAAAGTGACCACTGTTTTCCAGTAGGCTAGCTGTACCCTTTTTTAACTCCCAAGTTAAGTGTCATTAAAATTAATATTTTATATACAGGTTATTTTTACCAATTTTTGGTCTTTTTTTTATTTCTTTAAATAACTCTTCTTTCTTTGCTCATTATTTTTTCATGCAATTCAGGCCTTCATTTTTTTTTTCCTTAAAATATGGCCTTTAATGGTGAAGGTCTTTTAATGCTATATTCTACCAGTTTTTATTTAAGTATCTTCACTTTACTCTTGTTTTTAAAACCTAGTTTTGATAAGTACCTAGTATCTCCCCCCATATTGAAGATATTTCTCTGCTGTCTTTTGGTATCTATTATTGCTATAAAAAAAAAGTCTGCTGTTAGTATAATTGTTACTTCTTATGCATAATATGTATTCTCTTTCTGGCTATTATCAAGATCCTTTCTTTGTCACTAATATTCTACAATATTGCAAAAAAAATTACTCTACATGGATTTATTTTTTATTTATCCTGCTTGGAATAGAATGAGATTCCTGTGTTGGTAGATTTCTGTATTTTGTCAAATCTTGAATTTTTTTAGCCATTATGTTTTTAACTATTTCCTCAATTTAGATGCATCTTAGTTTTTTTTTTTTTCCTTCTAGATTCCATAATAATGGAACTTCCGTATTTCATCTCCTCCTTTTTCTGTGCTGCTTTTTGGGGTGCTTAGTTAGATTTATATTTTAGTTCAGTCTCTCTTCAGTGGCCTTAACTCTGTGGTTAAGATATCCATTGAGCTCTTAATTTCAACATTTAAGTCTTTTATATTTGGAGGCTCTGTTTGGATGATTTTCAAATATGCCTGGATACTTTTATGTATTCTTGTTTCTTGCTCAACTGTTTATCCCATATTTTACCTTTAAAAAAATTTAGGGTTGTATATTTCATATCTGCAAATTGTAATATTTGAAGTTCTTGGGAAACATATCTGTTGTTTGCTGTCTTTCCAACTCTCTCATGGTGGCTAGTTTCTCTGGACATTTTTATTATGAACTTATTTTGTTGAACTTACTCTGTGGGATTGCTGTGTCTAATATCTGCATGTTTATATTCAGAGAAGATTTGTACTTACTTCTGCAGAGAGTCAGAAGTTACTATTAAGCTAGGATACTTAATACCACTTTGAGGGCCCTAAATTAATATGAGAATCTCAGCTTCATGTCTTCTACCCTGCTGTTCACCCAAGGCTTATTCTCCATTCACAAAACTGATATCTACTTTTGCCGGGACAACCCTACATTTCACTTCTGGGGCTTTTCCCCCCTCTTTTATATTTAGCTGACTGCTCTTCTATTTTATTTTTTAACTGTCATTTTGTTTTGTTGATTTGCCATGGAGATTTCCCTTAATCCCTAGGAAGAGCAATAATCCATTAAAAATTCTGTTTGTGTAATTACAGTAGAACCTAAGTATATATATTTAATGGGTAAGACTTCAAATATCTAATGACCCACATTGTCCCAAAATATTTTCAATACATAATCTTGTTAAGGCTTTAAAACCCTTTTGTTGAGGTTGGTGCTGCATTATCACCAATACCAGATAAGAAAGTTAAGTTTCAAGTGAATTATTACTCTAAGGATACAGAATGCCAAGCATGAACATTTGTCAAGGTTGGTACTTTGGAGATAAAATAGAATTTATGCATTGTAGGACTCTGACCCAAAGACACTTACAATGTAATGTGACATTCTTATCAAATCAATATTTTCTTCAAATGAAACAAACTTTTCTCCAATTAATAATAACCTTTTGATTTTTTAAATTGTTATACCTATCACCTTTAACAATTGTTTTAAATTTTTCTAACTTGTCATTTAAAAGTTCCTCAAATGTTGCAAAATTTGACCAAATGCATCAACAGGCATTAGGATTTAATGACAATTTAACTTTAAAAATTATTTTTAGCTATCACTTCATGGAGACTGAGATAACAAAAAAAGCTAATTTTTCCCCCAAATAAGCCAGTGCTCCAGAGTAAATGATTTTGAAGCTAAAGAGGGATTTCAATTTCTGTATGGAGCCTTAACCATAACTTCTCTGGGGAATTGTCCAAGTCTGCAAAATAATACTTTAAAATAAGTACTTGCAAATCCATAGCTCTATTCATGTGAGCCTGAGCGTCATTAAGCCTCACATGACATATTCCATCTTGCAGACATTGATATAGAAACACAGAAGCATTAAGTGATTTTGGCAATGCCAGAAAAGGTCAGCCAGAGCTGAGTCACTAGCAATATATTTCATAAGTATCTAAAATAACAATCAGTTCCAGGGGATTCTCAGGCTTAAGAGACTCTGAAATATCTGAGGATGGTGGTTCTCAACAACATCACCCACGAAGTTTGATAGAAATGCACATTCTTAGGCCCTATCTCTCACCTACTAAATCAGAAACTGAAGGCAGAGCCATGCAATCTGTGTTTTGACAAGGCTTTCAGGTCATTCTAGTACACCCCATGTTTGAGAACTATGACTATAGACAAAAGTGTGGGCAAAAGACATGATTTTCTTCTCTCCACTTTCCTAGACCAGCGGCAAGCTACAATAACTTTTAAAAAGGAGATGAAAAGCAGTATTACAGATTGCAAAATCCATAGAAGCCACTAAGTGTGATTCTCTGTAAAGATCCTTTGTAGGGCTGGTCCTGAACCTTAATGTCAGGCTAGACTAACCTGACATTATTTTTGAGGTAAGCAGTTTGTTACTAGTAATAAAATAATGACTTTTATAAATTATTAACTTTATGTAAATAGTAATGAGTATTTAGTAATATCCTTAAAATAATGTCTCCCTCAATCATGTACATTCTGATATATTTATTTCTTCAAATTCAAGAGAAAAAATAGTGAAAAATCATTAATAAAGCATATACTAACATTTTTAGAGATTCAAGATTATTAGAAGACTATAATTCTGAAAAATTCTGTACACATTCATAGAATTGTCTTATGTAAAAAAAATTACATATGCTAGGCTAACAACCTCCCACAATCTTCTAATTTAGAGTAATTGAGTGATTGGTACAAAGTAACAAGGGGCATGGAAGGAAATAAGCAAGTCATGACCAGGAAAAAGCCAAGTGACATTTATTTTGCATGGAAGATTGGGAGCAGAAATAAAGGAATGGAAGATTATGTCTTGTATACTTTTGCCTATCGTGGTAGCTCTCAAATTTTAGGGTATACTGGAATGATCTGAAGTGCTTGTTCTCCTTTTCTCTATCCAAGCCACACAGTCTGCCCCAGAAAAATCATGTGGCATAACAAATTTAGCCACATTTCAGAAATTGGACAGTATCATATTAGGGGGTCCAACCTTACAAGCAGATAATGGTCAAAGAAGAGAGTTGATGTTAACAAAGACTCTGGGAGAGCGAGTCAGGGATCAGGAGTTCAGGAGACCACACATGGGCATAGAATCACCCCCAGGACAATATTACTGAGAGCTGAAGGATGGTTTAAGCTTAACTGTGCAAGAAAACTGGGAGCAAACTGGTTAGAGGTCAAATGCCAAAATAGTAAAAATCTAAGATGTCAGTGTAAGAAGTAGAAAGTTAGTCCAAACCAAGATATGGGAAATGATATTCTAATGCAACTATTATAGAAGAGCAGGGAGATCAGACAACCCAGCTGGATGAAGAAGATAGAATTTTCTATAGAGGAAAGGAAAGAAAAGATAGCGACCACAAGTGAAAGGAATTAAATTTTTGCTGCGCTCACATCTGATTCTCTACTTGTCTTCATTCCCAAATACAAAGATGGTTCCTGAAGTTCTTAACTTTTCCCAGATTGTAGACAACAGTCGAAAAGCTAAGGTCAGGCTCCTAACTCCCAAAGCTTACATGATAAAGCAGTAATACTCAACTATAATAAAGAGAGATCTGCTTTGGGCTGTGACTGAGCAATTGGTTTTGGTCTTACCCTACCACCATAAACAACCATAAAACTCATCACTTTTATCAGATATCAATCAGCTCATGAGATTAGCCCCATGTTAGCCTGGGCTTTCTGTCTTAGGACAATTCCATGGCCTCAGCACAGAATACTGAAGCTCAGTGGGAGAGCAGTAGTCTTACCAAGTTGAGGAGACAGAAATCGGAGTTTAGTGCTGCTGAGTTGGCTGAAAGTTGCAGGACTGGATATTAGAAAGGAGGAAGCTTCGCTCAGGGCAAAAATAGCAAAAGTTTGCATGAGGCTTCTGCTTAGGTTGACGGCTGAGATTGGGAAGTCATGCATAGTGAGAAATATCAGGAGGCCAACCAGAAAATGGCTGCAGTCAGACCGAAAGCTGATCTGAGATACTGGTGGTCATGCTGTTCTGGGGATGTTGGAATTCTGGCCCAGCAAGGGTAAAATCTCAGTGAGCACCTCAGGCATTCACCTGGGACCTCAAAAATATCATACCCTAAAGAAAAGGGTCATATCCTAGCACACTAAGGACAGTATAGAAATAGACTTACTCTACAAAACATTAAAAGGCCAACCATGAGAGTATTAAGAAAATACATTAGTAATTTGACTACCTACCACAATGTAATTCAGCAGTCTTTAAAGGAAGACAATGTAATCCTGACTCCCTACTGCATGAAATCTGTAGTGTCCAGTGTACAATAAAAATTACCAGACACATGAAGAAGCAGAACCCCTGACCTGTAATCAAGAGAAATATATGGTCAATAGAAAAAGACTTCAAAATGACCCAGGTGTTAGAAATAGACAAGGATTTTAAAGGAGCTATTTATAAATATGTCTAAGGACTTAAAGGAAAAATGAATGTAATGAGAATGCAGATACAGCATCTAAGAAGAAAAATATATTTTAAAAGAGGGAATTCTAGAGTTGAAATGTACAATATATGAAGTTAAAAAAAACTTACTGGGTATGCTTGATGGCAGATCAGACATAGCAGTAAGAAAGATCAATGACCTTAAAGACAGATCAATAAAAATTATCTATACTGTAGAATACAGAGGAAAAAGGTTAAAAGAATTAACAGATCATCTGTGACTTGTGGGACATACCAAGTATCTTGATAGTCTTGATATTTGATAGCCTCAGAGGAAAAGAATAAAGAGAATGTCATAGAAACAAAATTGAAAAGCTAGTGCAAAAATTTTTCCAAGTTTGAGAAATATGTCAGCTTCAAGAACATCTGCAATCTCCAAACAGGATAAATACAAAGAAAATCATTCTTTAGCATATTATAGTCAAATAGCAGAAAAAGAAGGACAAGGCAAATTTAACAGAGGAATAAAGAATGAAGAGAAAGAGTTTCTTAGAAAAAGAAAGTGTGAGACTGATTGGGACTGAATTGCTTGCAAGATTTAGTGCATACATCAGAATTCCAGGAGCTGTCGATAGGCTGAATGAATACACATTTTATATCCTTGCTTGGGAAAAACTTACAAAATTCCTGATGGTGAATTGGCTTACAGGCTGTTGTCTCTCATTATTGCTTCCTGTCTTTGTGCAGTTGGATACAAATGTGTTACATGGCTGGTTCTGGCTGATTCTATACATTCCAGCCTAAAAAGCAAATAATGCTCCACAGCAGTATTCCCAAATCACATCACAAAGATTAATAACCCCAATCTCCTATCACTGTGCCATGGTATCCCCAAGAACTCTCTAGGATAGGAATTTAGAAATTCTTTTTTTAAAAGGTCATATTACAGTTTTCCTTCTTGCAGCTGGGCCTATAAATCAGATAAGTTTCCTTGAATTTGAAGAATATCCCCAAACAGTACAAAAATAGGAAGCCAGAGACTTGATGTGGTGCTAAAAAGGAAACCTGCTGTAACTGCTGGTAATAGAACATGTCTTTGCCAATTAGGTCTTAAGGTGTAAGAGATGATCTTGCCACAGTTGATGATGTTGGTATTGATGCAGATTCCTATAAGGATATAGGAGTTCTTCAAGTCATTATCTCATTTATTCAAGGGTATCTCACATCACTGACCTGGGATCCAAGGTTTCTGCCTTGTGATTTGCTTCCACAAATTAAGACCACTTTAATTTGGCCACCTCTCCACAGCGCAAGTCTGGCTGGTAAAGCACAAACATTGGTGCTAATGATACTACCATTCAAAACCTTACTGTAGACTGAAGCAAAAAGAAAAATGTGCATTCCTATATACACTTATCAAGGTATTTTTCCATATTTTGAACCAAGTGGAAAAAAATGAAATAATTAATAAAATTTCTACAATCAAAAACATGACACATCAAGCCCTGCACTGTCCAAACCCTTCATACACCATTGTACACCCTCAGCTGTGGGCGGATTGGAAGTGACTGTTCTCTTTGCATAATAATACAAGGCTACAAAGCAAACAAACAACCACCTGTCTTTAGTCAAAAATTTGATATTTTGTTCATCTGGATTTTTCGCATTTATTTTTGTCAAGCCAAACACCTTGCACTGGATCACTCCCAAAGGGGCAGAACACAGTGCACTGTTTACCAGTCCCGGGGAAGACTCCAAACACTTCTGCCCATTGCATCTTGCTCTCAAAGTTGCCAAGGAAAACACAACACAGTGAAGCACTGGATGTAACAATACTTTATTCACACAGGGAAGAGAAAGCAAGATCAGCTCAACTGGTCCTTCATAGCCAGCAATTAGCCTTTGTACCCTTCTCATACCATATTAGCACCCCTAACTCCCCTGTGAAGTTACACATACTGAAAGCTGGGGGCGGGGGTGTGCCCGAGGCCACCTGCATACATGCTTAAGCAGAACAAAGAAGCATATATCTGAATCAGGGAAAGATATTTCCACACAAGGTGATAACCCTGGCACAGGCTGTATGAGCTCTTTATCTCTTGGTGAGGATGTATTCAATGCTAAAGACTCATTCTTATGTGGCTGAATGAGGGTCAAAGACTGCATGCATGAGACTGCCTTTCCCAACAATTTTGAGCTTTTAAAATACTGTTTTAAAGTATTAATTTTGATTACTGGGTTTTGGCCTCTGCTTAGATTTTGCATTTGAATGGAGTACCTCACTCACCTCACCCAAATCCCACCCCTGGAAATTGTCTTAGAGACAAAGAGCTAATAACCAACTAGAACCCATGATTCCGATGGTAGGTGGAATAATGGCCCCCCAAAGATGTGCACACCCTAATCCCCAGAACCTGTGAATGTTTTACTTTATGTGGCAAAAAGGACTTTGCTGATATGATTAAGGTCAAGAACCTCAAAATAAGGAGATTATCCTGGATTATCTAGGGGAGCCCAATCTAACTGCAAGTCCTTTAAAACAGAGAGCTCTTTCCAGCTGCAGAGAACCAGAGATGGCAGCATGAAAAGGACTCAGTTTGTCATTGCAGACTTTGAAGATGGAGGAAGGGGACAAAGAGTCAATGAGGCCTTGGGAAGCTGTAAAAGGCAAGGGAATCTCCACAAAGGAATACAGCCCTTTGATTTTAGCCTTAATTTTAGCCCAGTAAGACCCATGTGGGACTTCTGACCTACAAAGCTCTAAGACAGTACATTTGTGTTGTTTGTAAGCCACTAAATTTGTGATTTTTTACAGCAGCAATAAAAAAGTTATACAATCCCTTCTTTCTCTGCTAATTGCCAATCTCTGCCATGAGGAACTGGGACCACCTGAATGTATTCCCTGGACTTATAATGCAAAATTTCCATTCTCTGAAAGAAGAATGGTGTCTTGGTACAGTTTTAATCCCAGAAATGTTTCTCTTACAAATTTTTCAAGTTCCTCTTCCAGAAACTTGCAAATTCCTCACATCAATAGCTTCTCTCTAAGAAAAACAACAGTACAAAAACGCAAAAATGTTCAAGTTCTAGAGATGCTGCTAGGAAGTAATTCTCTGAGAAATTCTCCAGATTTCTTGAAATGGAGTAATATATCCTCCCAATTGCATTCCTTTAAGTTAGTTACCTATGTAGTTTTATGAAATAATAAGTGAACTGTGGTGTTATAGAAGGCATACATACACTAGGCAAGGAATGAGGGGCAGTAGGCATAGGATTCATATGTGGCTCTGTCCAGGTCACATTAATTCTCTGGGATAAGATTGGTTTTTATAACCGAACCCCCATATGAATATCCTGGTCTTTTCCTTTGAAATTAAAATATAAACTTTTTACAGACCAAACCTTGATACTTCATCTCTCAGGGAAGATCAGCTTAGAAGACTGGCCTAGACACATGAAAAGATGCTCAACGTCACTCCTCATCAGGGAAATACAAATCAAAACGACACTGAGATACCACCTCAGGCCAGTCAGAGTGGCTAAAATGAACAAATCAGGAGACTATAGATGCTGGAGAGGATGCGGAGGAACAGGAACCCTCTTGCACTGTTGGTGGGAATGCAAACTGGTGCAGCCTCTCTGGAAAACAGTGTGGAGGTTCCTCAAAAAATTAAAAATAGATCTACCCTACGAGCCAGCAATAGCGCTGCTAGGAATTTACCCAAGGGATACAGGAGTGCTGTTGCATAGGGGCACTTGTACCCCAATGTTTATAGCAGCACTTTTCAACAGTAGCCAAATTATGGAAAGAGCCTAAATGTCCATCAACTGATGAATGGATAAAGAAATTGCGGTTTATATACACAGTGGAATACTACTTGGCAATGAGAAGGAATGAAATATGGCCTTTTGTAGCATGGATGCTACATGGATGGAACTGGAGAGTGTTATGCTAAGTGAAATAAGTCATACAGAGAAAGACAGATACCATACGTTTTCACTCTTATGTGGATCCTGAGAAACTTAACAGAAGACCGTGGGGGAGGGGAAGGGAAAAAAAAAAAAGAGAGGGAGGAAGCCAAACCATAAGAGACTCTTAAAAACTGAGAATAAACTGAGGGTTGATGGGAGGTGGGAGGAGGGGAAAGTGGGTGATGGGCATTGAGGAGGGCACCTGTTGGGATGAGCACTGAGTGTTGTATGGAAACCACTTTGACAATAAATTTCATGTTAAAAAAAAAAAAGACTGGCCTAGAAACACACCTGAAGTGGCCAGGCTGCAGTGGACTCAATATAGAATAGTTAGAGAAGGGAGAGGAGACAGAGGAATGAACAGGGGTTGACACAGCAGGAGATGGGGTAGGGGGCAGGTGATATCATTAAAAATTTAGAATATCGCTTATATAGTCCAACCCTTCACGGGGCCTATAATGTCTAGGTAAAAAGTGTGCTCAATAGAAGTTTGGCTGCTTATATAAACAGTGTTTTAACTTAAGGGAGAAAAAAACTTGTAAAACTCCCAAAGTGATAAATTGCAATCTCTAATATTAAGCTCATTCATGAATTGTTCGATTCACTCAATTTTCACTAAGCTTTAAAATATGAAATGCATCCACAAAATCAATTTCCCATCTGCATTTCTAGGTAGGAAATGGAAAGAACAGAAATAGTTTTAACTGGAGATCATTTTTAAAAAAAGGTTTAATAAACTTGGCCATAGAACAGTATCTGCAAATTGTAAGGACTATTTTACAAGGTAACAGAAAATTGTATAATCTTGGCCTGATGTAAGAGATTAGCAGATTGGTTCAAATTTGCCACCTGCACTTCCTAGTTTCAGAAGTGATTCTCAAATGTATACTTTCTTTTTTTTTTTTTTTTAAATTTTTTTTCAACATTTTTTATTTATTTTTGGGACAGAGAGAGACAGAGCATGAACGGGGGAGGGGCAGAGAGAGAGGGAGACACAGAATCGGAAACAGGCTCCAGGCTCCGAGCCATCAGCCCAGAGCCTGACGCGGGGCTCGAACTCACGGACCGCGAGATCGTGACCTGGCTGAAGTCGGACGCTTAACCGACTGCGCCACCCAGGCGCCCCTCAAATGTATACTTTCACATCCACATGCAAATAAATGTTAAGTGTCATCAATGGCTTTTTTGTAATCTAAAGTATTCTTTTTTTTTTTTAGCATATGAACAGGGTCTAAAGATTTACCAAAATCTTGAAAATTACAGATACTGAATCAGTATCCCAGGGTTCTCTTCCACTCAGTGGCGATCTTTTCAATTCAATACCTAGAAGCCAAAATAATAATACTTATGGAAAACCCAAGAGTGCTGTGTTCCAAAACAAACAAAAAACAACCAAACAAGCAAAAAACAACAACAATTTAAAAAAAGCAAAACAAACAAGCAAAAAAACAACAGGCTCTCAGGTTAAAAACAAATTAATTGGTTGTACTTTTTGTGGAGTTTGATTTTTCACATTCCCAGGAAAGGGAAGACAGGGACAGGGATCGCTTTGGAGGTTTTAGAGAACATGGTTTCTTTCCACTGTTGTTTACACAAAGCACTTGAGATCCCCAAGGCAATTCAGCACTGCCAAGAAAAATCTCTGTCCCCCACAAACTAATGAGCCCTCATTCCCAACTCAATAGCAAATGTGTACCTTTGCCTTTACTTGGAGAAAACAAGGATGGTCCAGGTGGAGTTGAATATCAGAAAAGAAACATGTAAATCTCCCAAATTATCTAACAAGTGAGCTTCCTTTTCCACATATTTAACTGAAAAATTGATAAGGTATAAAATGAAAAAATTTTAAACTTGGCACAGTTTTATAAAAAACAGACTTACAAAAACACATAAATATTCCTGTTGATAGGCATTTTTCCACACTTGATGTAATATTCCTTCCCCAAGTTTATTGGAAGAAACTTTGGGGTAAAACCTTTCATTTTTTTCTTTTGATGAATCAATACAAATTGATATAACCCTACAGTTATATTTTGTGTGCATATGTTGCATATAAAATGTTCATGTATGTTGTATTGATTTTTTCTTTTTTTTTTTAACTCTCATTCTGTTTCTGTTTAGTACTTTCTATTAACAAGACACCTGGAATCTGGGGTTCTAGCAATTGGGCAGCAGCTATACACAAAACACATATGAGGCAAATTTCCCTACCTTTAGAGCCATAGCACTGTGTAACTCTGAGAAGAAAATGCATTAGGAAATCTTTCCCAGACCTTAAAAAAGAAAGTGTTGTGTTTTTTTTTATTCTAGTAGAAAAGCGTTCTAATATGTCTTCAGAATTTTTAAAAACTTATCACTATTTCCATGTAATGACAGCCCAATCATATATAGAGACTCCATTATCCTTTTCTTTGGTTTAACAGAGATTTCTGCTCAGAAGAATGTAGTACTAAGAGAGTGGTCACCAACTTCAAAAGCTTTACACTTTAGATATATAGATACAATGATTATATACATACATTTTTTTTTTCTGAAATGTATTGGTTGTATATTTATACAACCAGTTGTGTCTCTGGTGTTAAGTAATGTCAAGCAAACTTTGCTGTGCATGGACAAAGTTAAGCAGGATACAGAGTTTATTCAAGCTACTGCCATGGGGGAGAGAGACTGAACTCCATTCTGCAGAAAGAAAAGTTGGGAGTTTGTTAAGAGCTGCGGTGTACTAGTGGAAAAGTACTAGAGAACATTAGTGGAAGGTTGATCAGTGAGATATGTAGAGTACATTCCTGAGTTTGCAAATGTCTTCCTCTGTGATGAGGCCATATGTGTTAGCCCATCAAGGTTAGGCCCCTCTACACCCCTCCTCTACAGAGCCAGGGAGATGGGTACTATCTCCTTTGATGTTTACATTTCAAAGACATGGTTCCCTGGTCCTTAAGAAAGACATTTCTTAGGACACCTTGGTGGCTCAGTCAGTTAAGCATCTAACTTGGGCTCAAGTCATGATCTTGTGGTTCCGGGTTCATGAGTTTGAGCCTGCCCCATGTTGGGCTCTGCACTGACAGTGCCGAATCTGCTTGGGGTTCTCTCTTCCTCTCTTGCTGTCCCTCCCCTACTCGAGCTCTCTCTCAAAATAAATAATTTAATTTTAAGTTTTAAAAAATTAAAGAAAGAAAGACATACCCAGGGTTGTAAAACCAGTAAGAAGCTGGGCAAAAGTTTACATCATTTCAAAGGGGCAGAAAAAGAATTTATAAATTTTGTAAATACTCTTAAGAAAAGGGAGGTCAGGGTCCTAGAGTCGGGAAGACTAAAACTTCATCAGGCTGAGGGAAACTGTAAGGCCATCTTGGTCCAGAACAAGAAAAGGGGAAATCTAAAATGAAAAAGTTACTTTTGAACAGTACCTTCAAAAAAAAGGCATATAGCCTCTTCGGAAGGAGGGGAAAATTGTCTGAAGCTGAAGCTGAGATAGGGCTCTGCCAAGAGCAAGCTGACAAGTTCCATCCAAGGACTGGTAAACAGAGCCTGGGAGCCAGAGAGGAAAGCCTGAGTGGGGGTGAAAGAGGGCGGTGAGGATGGCCATTAGTTACAGGAAACGAGGGGGTGAAGGGCCTTGACACCTGTGATTAAGAGTGCTAATTTGGCTTAAGAGGTAATTGGGCATTGGCACAGGACTCTAAGAGGGGAAATAATGCAATCAAGGAGAAGCCAGAGGAAGATGACTGTGACAGCTGTGAGGGATTTGAGGGTGCAGAGGCTGAGGCGGGAAGACCAATAAGGAGGTCATTATCACACTGCCTGGATGTTAGAGTGTTCCACCTCCCCACTCGCTCCTTCTCTGTCCCCTTTTCTTTCATGAAGCACTTTTCCTGTCTCTGCTCCTTAATTATCTGTTCACACTCCAGTCCCTATGACCACCTTTTAAAAAATCCAACTGCCCATCTTGTTTCTTTGAAATCTCTCCACAAGGCACACTTCAGCCATGAGATTTAAGACGTAATTAAATCATCAGATCCTTAAGGCAGAAGATGTGAAGCAATAATTAAGATAGTTTCCTAAGTTTGCCTGATCTTAAGACCCAAGCTGGGATTTTTTTTAAGCAAAAGTTTATTTTTGAGAGAGAGAGAGATGGTGGAGGAACAGGGGAGGGGCAGAGAGAGAGGGAGAAAGAGAATCCCAAACAGGCTCTACGCTGTCAGCTCAATCTCATGAACTGTGAGATCATGACCTGAACCAAAATCAAAAGTCAGCTGCTCAACCTGAGCCACCCAGGCACGTCCTGGGATGTTTATTTTTAATACGATGTGTTTAATGTGTTTTGGGACTTTTTTTTTTTTTTAAATTTTCTTTTTCAACGTTTTTTTATTTATTTTTGGGACAGAGAGAGACAGAGCATGAACGGGGGAGGGGCAGAGAGAGAGGGAGACACAGAATTGGAAACAGGCTCCAGGCTCCGAGCCATCAGCCCAGAGCCTGACGCGGGGCTCGAACTCACGGACCGCGAGATCGTGACCTGGCTGAAGTCGGACGCTTAACCGACTGCGCCACCCAGGCGCCCCATGGGACTTTTTGAAGTATAAATTTGTGGGCCCCACTATAAACCCACTGAAACAGTGTTGTCCAAGGGAAGGGTCCAGCAATATGTATTTAAAGAGAGTGCACCAAATGGTGGTTATGATCTGGCAGTTTGGGAAATGTGTTAAGGGATAGCCTGTAGCTGGTGATGCTGAGAGAGTCTTCATGGAAGAAGTGAGTGTTTAATGAGTTGTCTTTTAGAATATTTTTCTCTCTGTTTTGGTTCCCGATGGCAATGGTACATTAGGCTAATAGTGGCTGCCGAATAAATAATATTACCTGGAAAACTGGTAAAATACAGTAGAACTGTGTTCCTGCCAACCATTGATTGGCTTGACAGAATAAATGCAATCAGAGAAGAATCTGCACAGCACGAGAAAGGCTGTGTAGGCAAAATCACCACGTTGGGGATGTGCCAGAGGCTGAAAGAGTGAGGCTCCGGACACACAGCTACTGAAGTACGTGTTTTTAAGGTGAATTTCTGCATCTCTTTAGCTCTGTCCCAGTAGGAAGGAATATAGTAGGTCAACATCTGCTTGAGGAAATGAATATTACACCATACCGATACTGCCGGGTTTATATTGCTGTGCACCAAGTGAATCAACACTGAAAATGCTCCTTTAAGACTTTGAACAAATGCAGAACAAAATGTCTCAAAAAAAATAAGATTTAACCTGCAGTATTATTTTAATCAGCCCAATTTTCCCCATGAGGAAGAGACATTAGTATATTCATCCCAGGCCTTCGTGAAAGCAAGTTGAGGATCTGGGAAGAAAAAGTTGAAGGAAACTCTTGGACTCACACCTAAAACAAGAGGACAGTCTGGTGCCGTTTGTGCTTTTCCTGCTAAAAAGCTTACCACCCAGTGTCCTCTGCCTACAGTGCACCAGAGCTGAGTGCAGAGCAGCTGAGCAGAGAGCTGGACAGAAAAGGGCATCCAGTTTGAAGGTCAGATGAGAGTAGAACAAGATGGTGACAACTGTCACCAACATCTGTTACCTTCCGGCCAGCTCTGGTGGGACACAGCACCCATCTGATCGTTCATGGATTCTATTTGTCAAGATTACCATTCTCTCTCTAGCTGATCCAGGTGTTGTCCTGCTGAAACTGAGCGATTTTCTTTTTTCAAAGTGCTATCTTCTTTTGGTCACAACCCTCACCTCATTTTCAAACAGAAACAAAATAATAAGCCATCTCTGCAGAGCTTTTCATGTCAAAAGTTCTTATTCTCGAAGCACATGGGGGAATTATGGATGCAAGGTTCATGTACAGAGTGACATGCACTATGCTAACAATAACCCCATCCTGTCCCACGGGGGAGAGCCGTCGGGATATTTAATTTGCTTTTCAAATGCAATGGAAAACTTGAAGGGCTTTTTCCCCCCTTGTATTTTCTTCTAACACAAGCAGTACAGAAGAAATGGAATCACAGAAAAAGCAGGATAGTGAAGTTCTGGTATTTCAATCTAATGTAGACATATTCTAGAAAAGATTTTTTCAGCTTTACTGAAATACAGTTGACATATAAGTTTCA
The DNA here is from genome assembly GCF_028018385.1 of Neofelis nebulosa. Classification (NCBI taxonomy): domain Eukaryota; kingdom Metazoa; phylum Chordata; class Mammalia; order Carnivora; family Felidae; genus Neofelis; species Neofelis nebulosa. Next base: position 72,148,392 of record NC_080785.1, on the reverse strand, counting down.
GTTGATGTGTTGATTTGATACACTTATATATTGAGAAATGATTACCAAGTAGCAGTAGTTAACACCTCACATAATTATTTCTTTTTTGTGGTAAGAACATGTAAGAACATGTAAGAGCTCTCTTAGCAACTTTCAAGTATATAATACACTATTGTCAAATGTAATAATCATGTTGTGCATTAGATCCCCAGAACTACTCTTTTTTTTCCAATTTCAGCTTAATCAAGGTAGAACTGATATATATAAAATTGTAAGATATTTAAAGTGTACGTTGTGATGATCTGATATACATATACATTGTGAAAGGATCCCCCATCCAGTCACTTAACACATCCATCACCTCACATATTTCTCCCTTTTTTGTCTTTTGGTGAGAACATTTAAGTTTTACTCTCGGCAAATTTCAATTATACAATGCAATGTTATCAACTATGGTCACCATGTTTTCCATTAGATCCTCAGACCTCATTCACCTTATAGCTGAAAGTGTATACTCCTCTACCAACCGCTCCCTATATCTCCTTTCCCTTGCCCCTAGTGACTACCTTTTTAGTCCCTGTTTCTGTGAGTTGGACTTCTTTTTTTTTTTAATTCCACATATAAGTGATACTATGCAGTATTTGTCTTTCTGTGTCTGGCTTATTTCTCTTAGCATAATGCCTTCAAGTTCAGCATGCTATCACAAATGGCAGGATTATTTTTTAAGGTTGAATAATATTCCATTATATATACAAAAGATTTTGTAATGCAGTTTGAATGTGGATGCAACAGAAAAAAAAATAATAAGGTATTAGTAAGAATGGTGATGGGAAGAAAAGTATATATGTCTTTTTCATAATATGCTGGATTTATCCTAGTAACTTCTGATCACTTTTAAGCATTCCATGTGTTCTTCCTTCAGTACTTGATACTAATTGCTGATAATGCTAGTCTAGAAGACTATGCCTGTCCTCTTATTACTGTGATTAGTAAATATGAAATTAAAGTTATTAAATAAATTATTAAAACAAATATAATATTAAAATAAGTTAATATATGCCTTATTAAAGCAAATGTAATATGTGGTTTGATATTTATGAATAAGGACTATATATTTTGATTTTGAAACACATGGAAAAAAAGTCATAAGCAAACTTAAATTGAGAGTTTAATGAGAAACTTGGGAGAATATTTCCAAAAAGTTAAAATGTATATATCCTTAATATAGAAAGAGCTAATACAAATTACCAAGAAATTTATTAACATCCTAACTGAAATATAGACATATGCAGATAATACTCAGAAGGAAACTACCTATAAATAGGTTCAATGGCCAATTCCATTTTTTAATAATTTGCAAATTAAAAGATGAAATATAATTACTTGAGAATATTCAAAACTGGCAAAGCTGCAGTGATATAGGAAAACTAGTTTTGTCTAGGAAAGTATAAATGGACATAACTTTGTGAAAAATGATTTGGGCACTGAAGTTTAGAGCTTTCCACTCAGTAGTTGAATGACTAGAATGCTATCATAGGCAATAAATGATGTGAAATGATTCATGAACAAGAGTAATTCTCATTGAAGTTTTTGTAATAATGCAAAACAGAAACACTCTAATTTTCATAAGGAAAATTGTTAAAAAGAGCTTGTAGAAGACTTAATGAAACAGGGAGATACAGTATGAAGTTGCTTACATAAATAAAATATAAAATATATGCAGATATAGTTATTATCCTAATTATATATTTTTTAAATTTTTTTAATGTTCATTCATTTTTGAGAGACAGAGATAGAGCATGAGCAGGGAAGGGGCAGAGAGAAAGGGAGACACTGAATCTGAAGCAGACTCCAGGCTCTGAGCTGTCAGCATAGAGCCCAACGTGGGGCCTAAACTCACGAACTGTGAGATCATGACCTGAGCCGAAGTCGGACACTCAACCGGCTGAGCCACCCAGGCACCCCATATCCTAATTCTATATTTTAAAATATATTTACCCACAAGATCTGTTACTTCAGGAATATATACTTTGGAATTCCCCACATTTCTTATTTAAAAAAATATTTTTAATGTTTATTTTTGAGAGAGAGAGAGAGAGAGAGAGAGAGAGAGAGACAGAGTGTGAGTAGGGGAGGGGCAGAGAGAGAGGGAGACACAGAATCCAAAGCAGGCTCCAGGCTCTGAGCTGTCAGCACAGAGCCCGATGCAGGACTCGAACCTACAAACTGTGAGATCATGACCTCAGCCAAAATCAGATGCTCAACCGACTGAGACACCCAGGACCCCCCATTTTTAAATATTACAATGGCATACACTTTTCCCCAAATTTCAGTTTTTACAGCACCTAGAACTCATTACTCTGGTGTATACATAATGTGGGGGTTTCTTAGACCCATTTCTATCACAGAGTCAGGTCACTGCCAGACTCTCCAGTCCATTTTTAGTTGGTTTAAAATTTTAATTTTCAAATGAACAACCATTAGTTTCTCTTAACTTTTCCACTCTCCCTTAATGTTCCTGGCACTAGATGCTGGTTTTCTTTACAGGATGATTTTTACAAACAAACGAAAATTTTTTTTACTTTATGATTACAGCTCAAAGGTTGGGAAGAAAAATAATTTCTTTATCAGAAGCAAACTCCAGCTTATTCAAGAAAACTTAAAAAAAAATGAATTTTAAATCTCAAGTGCAGAGAGTCTCCCAAATAAGAACGTTCATTCAAAGGGGCTGGGAGGAGCAAATTATGTTGTGGTAATCCCTGTTGAAGGAGTACTGAAAATTTCATCATTGATTTATATAGGCTTAAAATTTTTTTAACAATAGGGATGCCTGGGTGGCTCAGTTGGTTAAGCATCTGAGTCTTGATTTCAGTTCCAGTCATGATCCCAGGGTCGTGGGATTGAGCCCTGGGTTAGGCTCTGCGCTGAGTGTGGAGCTTGCTTAAGATTCTTTCTCTTTCCCTCTGCCCCTCTCCCCAGGTGCACGTGCGCACTCTCTCTCTCCCTCTCTCTAAAAGAAAAATCTTAAAAAATTTTTAACCATTGATATGTTTTGTTTATAATGATAATACATTATAATTATGTATATATTATATAATTTACATATTATAATTATAATTATAAATCAACCTTTGCTTCTGGCCCTAAAAGATAGTATAGATTAGTGGGTAAAAGCACTAATTTTGGAACCCTGCTGCCTGGTTTATATACTGGTTCTGTTAAGATGATCTGGGTAATTTTAAGTAAGTTATTTATCCTCCCTGTGCTTCAGTTTTGTCATCTGTAAAATGGGCATGATCAGAGTACCTACATCATCAGGTTGTTCTGATGATGAAATGAGTTGACAGCCAAATAGTGTTTTGTAAGTGTTCACTATTCTAAGTAAATGTGTTCTAGAATGTTCTGAAAGCTAAATGGTCTGAAATTTAAAAATTAGAACCAATTTTGGATAATAGAGATTCTCAAGGACTGATTTAAAAAGCATAATACTACTGCTAATTAGTTAAATCATTTATTTGGTTTTTACCATGTGCTAGAGATCATCCTAATCACTTTACATATATTTATTTAATTATTACAGAAAATGTTATGAGTTATATGTTATTATCCCATTTTTAGACAAATAAACTGGAAAAACACAGTTTTAGAAACTTATCTAAGGTTACCGAAGAAGGAATTCAGACACCAGCATTTGAAGTCAGGTCTTCCTGACTCCAAGATCAATGTTCTTAATCATTATGGGCAATTAATTTTTCTGGTAAGGATCATAAATTAGCCCTATCTATAACTAAAATATTGTTTATTTCATAATTTAATATGTAATACTCTAAAATTTTGTCTGAAAATTAGTAATTAATTTTTTTAACATTTATTTATTTTTGAGACAGGGAGAGACAGAGCATGAACGGGGGAGGGTCAGACAGAGAGGGAGACACAGAATCTGAAACAGGCTCCAGGCTCTGAGCTGTCAGCACAGAGCCCGATGCGGGGCTCAAACTCACGGACCGCGAGATCATGACCTGAGCCGAAGTCGGACGCTTAACCGACTGAGCCACCCAGGCGCCCCTGAAAATTAGTAATTAAAGATTAGTTAATGTTGCTTATTATTTCAGTTAAGTGGTCATTTATTATAAACAATCATTAAATTTTAGCCATGCCTATTAAAAATCTAGCTGTTTAGACAATACAGCATAGCCCTATCACTATATTTCTGTGGTGACTTTTACCAAAAGGCAGTGCCAGAAGAAAACAAACAGCCCCTGATGGCTTACTGGCACAAACTCAAACCCATACAACCATGAGAAGATATAAAAATTACAATGATATTGTTCCTGGCACGAATGCATCATATTGCTTTGTAGTTTGCTGTTCCATGTATACTGATGTACTATTTTTTTAAAAGAATGAAAATAATAAACCTGGTACAGTACCTTGAATCTTCGGGTAGTCTGAACCCAGTGGAGTGGTATGTCTATTGAGTGACCCCATTTCAAGGATTCACAGTGAGGAATGTTCTTATTCTGGGAGTGGGTATCAAGCTCCAGTCCCCCTTCCCAAATATATGTGGATTAATGGGACTTCAAAATGAAGGACTAGAGAAGAAAAAGTCCCACGTACTGATTTAAGCTGTTAATGAGCAGTCAGGGAAGAGACACTCACCTTGGGACATCAGCAACACCTCTCAAGGATGTGCCCAGTATTCTAAACAAAACATCCTTGGAAAACTCTTCATTACTAACAAAAGAACTAGCAAAAGATTGGCAAGGCCTTGAAATTATCTTGTCCCTAATATAAATTGTAACCTCTTCATTAAAAGCATCAGAATATGTTCTAACGAGGAGTTTTCAGCTTAGAGTGGCTGTTCTGCCACTCTCCATGTTGAGACCATTCCAGGGAGAGTAGATTCTATGATTAAGGTGATTAAGGTAATCAGCTAGGCTGATTCAGACACTCAATCCAGCTGCTGCCAGTGGACCTGCTGGTAATCACCAGAAGAGTGCACTTTGGAGGAGAATTTTTCTGTACAAGTGCTCTTGTGTTTGTTCAAGTTGAAACTAAGTTGGAGAAAGAACTGTGCTTGAAAGTTTTCTAAGCTGTACAAACTACAACTTTCATTAGAGTGTATCCCTGACCAGAAGGCCCTGACCACATGCCAGGGGTTTTGCTTCTGAGGTCTGCATCCCTTTCTCATAAACTGTTTTTGCACACAATGAGCCCTGGATAAATTGTTGTTATAAGGGGACTAGAAAACTCCAACTGTAATTTATCAAGGCCCCTTAAATCTTCTGTTTCTATCGTCAAGACCACCATCTTTATGAGATGACTTGAGAATTGATGAAAGTTACCACCCTTTGGTAATTTTGTTTTAATCAAGTACTGTGATATTTGCTAGCCATATTGACAAAGTTCCTCTTACCCAAAAGTTCTAGTCCCAGTACCCTTCTCTTCTGTCTACACAGATATTCCTACTTATGGAAGCCCTTCTATTTTTTTCATCTTAGAGCTGGAAAAAAACTGAGATAATTTAATCCAACCACCTTACACCACAGACCTGTGTTTCCCAATATAGTAGCCACTAACCAGCCACATGGTGGCTCTCTTAATATAAATTGGTTAAATTAAATTAAAAATTCAGTTCATCGGTTGCAGTAGTCACATTTCCAGTGTTCAATAGCCATATGCAGCTAGTGGCTGCCATATTGAACAGTAAAAATTTAGAATATTTCTTTCATCACAAAGTCTTGCTGGATAACACTGACAGAGACTAAGGATGGTTCTGCTAGAGCCACATGATTACAGATGGTATACAAAGGATCTTTTTTAACAGCTATTTATGATTTTTGTGTGTATTAGAAATTGTATAACTTACAGCTCAAAGCCATTTTTTTTCATGGTCAGGTATTATTGCTGAGGATAAAAGCTAAAATATACATTTAAGATGAGAGTTGGTTCAAAGAAAAATACAGTGAAAAGGTTACTTAGATCTGACAAAATTGTGAAAATGGCAGGTAGATGAGGGAGGCTTGGGAAGCTGGGGATTAGATTTTAAAAATAAAAATAAACATAAAAAATGAGTAGACCTTCCAGTATTATCTGGGAGCCTCTTATGTCCTCCTAACAAAGATTATCAGATAAAGTGACTAAGACAGAATGGGCAGTGAGATGTACAGCAAGGAAACTTTCTCAGGGCAGAGGCATGTACATAGGGAGAGTAGCCTAAATAAGCAGAGGGACCATGGTAGTGTAAGGGGAAGGAGCGCAAAGGCCACGCCTGTGCATGTCAGGCACTTTGGGGGACAGCACAAATAAGGAGAGAGAGTACAGATTGCCAGTTTGGGCAGAGTCAAGAGCCTCATGAAATCATTCACAGTTATTTACAGAGTTTTGAGTTTTGATGTTTATAGTGAATGTCTAATGTGAGCACATTTCCAAAACTCTCAAAACTATAATCTTCCTCGCTACTTTCACTGGCTGCAGTAGAAATTTTATTAGAGAAGATTTGAGTGGAAAGATAAGAGCAATCACAATAAAAGATTATTTAATCTCCTAAGTAAATTTTCAAATTTACTGATCCTTGAGCTAATCCAATAAAACCTTCCAATCTTGCCAACTCACATTTTGGGGAGCTACAAGTGTTGATGGTGCTCCTCCAGTGGTCTATCAAACAACCCCAAGTGTTCATTACATGGTCAGCATGGTGCTACAAGAGGCTGTAACTCACACATTTCATTTCACTTTCCAAATCCAACATCCCCTGGAGAATATTTAGTACTTTTAGCCAGATTCAAGAAGCCCAAAGAATCTAAGGATCAAACTGACAGTGTATACATAGAGGGTAGAAGCAGTGCCTTCACAGCAAGCATGAGCAAAAGCAGCAGAGGAAGAGCTGTCTTCCTTCAGAAGCTAACAGACAAATGTCATCAACAATATATCCTCAAAGAAGAAGCTGGCAGCTGTTGCAGGCACATGAGAAGTTGCCCCGGGAATTCTAGAAACATTTGGATGGATTTTTGTAGGGAAGAAAATAAGGTGTGAAGTACCATGATTTTGAAGATGGAAGTAACTGGCCAGCAAAATCTGATTGTAAATGTTAACACAACCTGACTTGTCACCACAGAAATGCACATTCTCGGGCTGATTGCGTTGCACTTGGCAAACATGTCTGCCCTTAGTCTCACACAAACCCTGTGAGAGTGTTATCCCCTGTGAGGTATCATTGTCATTTCACACTAGAGGGTCATGAGATCCAGAGGAAGTATGTTATTCAGCTTGGCCTATCCCACAGAACCAAGTCCATGCCCTTAATCTCACTGCTATTTTAAGAAGATAAACTAGAGCCTTCACTTTCAGGGAGCAGGGGGTGGGTAAGTTAGCACACGCAATAGGTAAAGACCTTTTGAGTCACTGGGGCTGAGAGGCATTCAGACTGCATTTTATCTAGGATTGGTTCTGCTTCCTGTATGTAAGCACTGAGAGCCCCTCTAGGTCCAAGGATTAGTATGAAAAAGCAAAACTCAAAAGCCTAATGCCTATCGCTTCCCTTCCAGAAAATCTTTATCACAAAAGATGGACATATACTGATGGACATATACTGAGCCCCACTAAAGATGGCCTATTCTAATAGAAAAGAACCTGTTCTAAAGAGATAGCATCAGAAAAAAAAGTCAGTATGTAGTATGATCAAAAGGCTCCAATTTGCATTTGCCTAAAAAGATCTTCATATTTGGCTGTTATTGGGTCTCACGTTCACACCAGAAAGGAAGAAACTATTCCTTTTGAGTTTGCTTTCTCCTTTTGAAAAAAAAATGGAAAATTTTTTCTTTTCTTTTTGGCTGTATAGCAACCATTTTCCCTAACATATCCAGGTATCATATTTCTTTAGAGGAATTAACTTCACCCCTCCCATGTGGGCAGAACAGCAAGCCCAAGTGCCTGTCCTCCTGTTACAGAAACCCAAGAGACTCCTCCTGCCAAAACTTCCCCTCATTATCGTAACCACCACCATCCCACCTCCACCAGCCGAGCAGTGGGCATATGACCCAAGGTTGGCCAGTTGAACTTTCCTAGGATTTTGAATCTTAAGCTGAGTTGTCCAAAGAGGGAAGAAACAGAGTCCACTCTTCCCAGCTGCAGTGCCTGGGATAGACTTGAGCAGTCCCCATCACTGAGACCTTTCAAAACTGCCTTGTTCCTTTTCAGTGAATTCTATTTTTCACTTAAGTAAAAGTTTCTGTTATTTGTTAACTGTTATGGGTTGAATTATATCCCTTTAAAACATGTATGTTGAAATCCTAATCCCTGGGACCTCAGAATATGCCCTTATTTGGAAATAGGATCCTTGTAGATGTCATTAGTTAAGAAGAGGTCAAGCTGCAGTAGGGTATGCCCCTAATCCAATATGACTGGTATCTTTATAAATAGAGAAATTTGGACACAGACACACATGCAGAAAGAATGCCATATGAAGATGAGGGCAGAGGTCAGGGTGATGCTTCTGCAGGCCAAAGGACATCCAAGATGTCGATCTTGATCTCTGACTCCCAGCCTCCAGAACAGAGACAATACATTTCTCTTGTTTAAGCCACTCAGTTTGTGGTACTTTGTTACAGCAGCCTTAGCCAACTAATGGAGTAACCAAAACACCTAACCTGACTTTTCTTTTTCAAAGGTGAATATTCCTGGGGAGTTTAAGGGAACACATTTGCATGGAGTTGTTGGTTAGGAGAGACCTGGATAGCCCAAGGAGAGGAGTTGCTAAACTGGGCAAATCTACCTAGAAAGTTAACAGGCTAGCCTCTAAATTTAAATATGAATATTTCATAAAGTGCCTGTTTTCCCTGCACTCACAGAAAAAAAAATTAATGAGAACAAGGAGATGATTTTCAAGTTAACAGATAAAGAAAAGGTTGGAAATAAATAATAACACAATTTGAATAGTTCGAGTTTGAGAAAAGGTATATGAGGCACTACTGTCAGCAGAAGTTTCTCTGTTACAAGATTTAAGTTTTTTGCTTTTACTTGTTGTTTAAAAAATTATGGATTATATTCACTATTCTCTTGTTGATACCTTGATATAATGTTAGCATCTGCTCTGAGTCAGATGTTAATATGGTGTGGGCAGAAGGCCCAGGTTTGATCTGATTAAGGTAACTGACTTTATCTTTTTAGTGCCCACGGATTAATGGTCCCCAATTAACTCTTATTTTTTCAGCAAATATCTATTGAGTATATACCCTGGGACAGGATAGGCTGGTGAATAAGCAGCAGGTTTTTAACTCTACCTGGGAGGGAGCAGCAAATGACACAGGAATTAATGGTCAGGTGTACTGTTAGGAAGTTACATTTCATCTGCCAGGTGAAGGTCAAGTGACATTTAGCAGGTCCAAAGCATGGTACGGTATCTGAGGGAGGAGTGTCTCCGGCAGAATAGAAGATACTATGAAAGACTGGAAGTGAAAGAGAGTCCTTTGGCAATATGGATACACTGAAAGAAGTTCATCGTGGCCAAGAGATGAGGTTAGAGTGACCAGGAAAGCTAATTAAGGGGTCTGAATGATCCTAATGGTAACATGAGAAACCATCAGAGAATTTCAATCTGGGAAGTGACTTGATTAGATTTGCCTTTCTTAAGATCATTCTAGTAGCTGTTTGGAGAATGACACATGGAACAACTAGTCTAGGTGCATAGAAAACGATTAAAAATCTGTTGGTGTGGTGAGAATGACAGAGAGAGATTAAACTAGGAGAGTGGCCATGGAAAAGAAGAGGGTGTTACCCCTGGAAGAGAGAACGTGCTATGTCACCTGACTGGGAAGGTTGCATTTCATACCAGTTTGCTCAAGACTGCCATTCTTGCTTGTTGCCTGTGGGCTCCATGAGGATGTATGATAGCTCCAATATGCCTCACTACTAAAGACAGTGAGCCTCCTGATAGATATCCCCATAATATTTGGATGGAAACTCTATGACTACTGGCAGATGCCCAACAGATCGTCCGTGATCTGGTCCATTTACCCCTTGAAGCTTAGCATGTCTGGCATACTTACAGCCCCCAACTCATCTACTTTGTCCAGACAACTTTTAGAACCAGGAAATGTTGGATTAGGAAAAACTAGGGTGTGTATCTTAGACCCAGGTCACACTTTATCTGTGGGTTCTGTCACTTCTCTCCCAAATTGCCTTTTCTTTCTTTTCAGCAGTACAGGGGTAGGTAGCAAGTCTACTGGCTAAGCAAAAATCCAACCGGGAAACAAAATGTAAGTGAGGTGCAGCCATCCTCAGGAACACTGAGTTTCCCAAAAGGGAATTCACAGAAGTTCTCTTCTGTTGATTAGGGGTAGGGAGAGTTGTGTTGGTAAGGCTTCTTTTCTGCAGAAAGTTGTTTGGTCCCAGCAACTGTTGACTCCTTGCATTCAGAATTCTAGGTAACTGGTAACTTTCCTGCACAGATTTGGGACTTGCTGCAACTCAGAGCAAAAATTAAAATTCTGCTCAACCTCTTGTTATAGTAGCTCAAACATTTTATTACAAAATTCTTTGGGGCCCTAAATGTGGGAATATAAAATTTTAGCAGGACATTTAAAAAATGGCAGAATGGGTTAGTTATCTACCTTCTGAAAGCATTTGATTGAGCCATGTGGTCTTAAGTATTGAAATGCTTATACTTGGTAGGCAGTGACTATTATAAGTACTGTATTTACATATACATATAATATGTGAGATTGGCAAAGAAGAGGCAGAACTAACTGAAAGAATGGCATTTAGGGTATGATCAGGAAAAAAGAAAACTGACTTGTGTGGCTGTCTTACCTCCAAATCATCAATCTCAATTTTTATTTTTTAGTATATGTGCTGCCGAAGCAAGCACATCAATTTTTATTTTTTATCAAGAGTTGATCTATAGACCAGATCTGGGTGTCAAGAAAAGAAATTTTAAGGCCATATTTGAATTCACTGAAGTTTAAGTTCCAAAACTTTGCACCCATCTAAAGTGGTATTGCACTCAGGTGGACTTTGAGTTCTCAATACAATTAAGGCTGATGCTTCTGGCTGTATTTCTGAGGTCACCATGCTTACGTGGCTGATTAGATTCCACTCCTGAGAACAGATACTAAACACATTTCCAATGACAGCAATTGCTTTAAACTCTTTAAAGCTTTCAAAATAGAGAATGTTTCATTTAGAACTCTTAGTTAAAATAATTAGCAATTAAGACTCCAGGAAATTACATTTAAATCACTCCTGTAGAATCCTTGAAAAGTTCCACACCAATTCAGAAGTTCCTGCATGATAAAAGAATAGATTGTTCATTGTTTAAGTTTATGAACTTCTTTTCCCCCAGCTTTTTATTAAATCTAACGTAACTTGAATGTAACTCTAACTGAGCACTAAGTTCTGGGTAGGTATTGTTCCAGGATCCCTGAACTGGTGAAGAGGCATACCCACTGGGATATTTTCTTTGGCCATTTGACTAATAATGGCTCCTCTTCAACTTCATCCTAAGATAAGAATACCACTTCTATCACAGATCCAAAGATTTTGAAACACCCTTCCTCATTACATAAAACAAACAACTTTTTTTTTTAATTGCAGCAAAGAGGGAACTAAAGCCCATACTTTACACAGTTTCACAAGACACATTGCAGGGGGGCAAGTGACTTAAGAAGGATCAACAGTATTCTAGGGTCTTGGTGGACCTCTGATTCCTGGTAGAGGAGGTCTAATTCCTGGAGGGACATGCCTATTGGCATCCTTCGAGCAGGGGGAAGCCCAGTTGGTGGGCCTATGGGTGGTCTCATCCTAGGTGGAGGAGCCATAATGCCTGGAGGTGGTATTGCTCAGCCCACAGGGTGCATGGTCTTCCCCCTCCTGATGGATATTGAGTTGAGGCTGCAGCAATGCTGGTAGCTACTACAGTGCCTCTTCCCTGTGGAGTCATGACCTGTTGGGATGGCCCCCAAGCCCTCGGACAAGCAGTTCTTTCATCAGCTGGAATTTAAGAGGTGACTGAGAGCTGCTGTTGTGAACTTGTGACAATGCTGTCTTTGGTTCTGCTCCACCCTCCTCTGTCCACTCTTTCCCTTATTCAGGATCCATTATTCCCAAGCATATAGTGCCCTATGCATCCTTCTAAAGGGCAAGGATCCCTCCTAAGGCAGTGCTTTCAACACTCTGGCTCAATCTTGGCTCACCTTTTCATCAAAACTACCAGCCCTGTGTCCCAGAATCTTTTAGGAAGCCAGGAATTTGACAAACTTATCTTAAAATTTATTTCTACCAAGACATTTACATGAACAGTTGCTTTCAAATTTCAGCCTTCAGTACCTTAATCTGAAACAGTGACACTCTGGCAAAGACAGAGGAAGAGATATTGGGACACGGAGGAGTCCTTTGGCTCTTCCTCAGTTCATATATTCTAATCACCATTTAGTTTTATAACTGACTTCACTCATGTGTTTCATAAAATTACAAAACCTTAGAGCTGGAAAGGATTTAGTGGTAAGTCAACACCTCCACTTTAAAGATAAAGAAAGAAAAGCACAGAAAAGTTAAGAAAATAATTCCACAGTTACAGCCAGCTAGGACTCCTGGCTCCAATTCTGACACTTGTCCCCTTATCTCTTAGACTCTGTTAATGAGCTTTCCAAAAAATATGTATGTGTACTGCTAATTCTTTTTGTCTGTGATTCCCAATTGTATGAGGTGAGAGGGGGTTGGAGAGAGCATATATACGCATTTCCAAAAGGCATGCTCAGATTTAAGAAGCATAATTAATATCAGAATATACTTCCAAATTGGGAAAATGAAAATGCTATTACTTTGATAACAAAAATTACAAGCAGTAAATTGTAACAAAATAATGGCAGGTAACAATTCCATTCTATGCTTGTCAGTGATTCTCAAAGACTGATGATGATGGGGACTGGAGGCACATCAAACCCTCCATAGAAGAGTGAGGCACTTAGCTTCATCTGAAATATATAAAATATTTTGGCTATTTATCTTTTGAAAAATTTGGTTCCAATTCTGAAATGTTTCAAATACAAAAATATAGAAAAGGCATAACTTCACATATCTCCCCACCGTATTCAAAATATGTTGTTCGAGGGGTGCCTGGGTGGCTCAGTCGGTTAAGTGGCCGACTTCGGCTCAGGTCATGATCTCGCAGTCCATGAGTTCGAGCCCTGCGTCGGGCTCTGTGCTGACAGCTCAGAGCCTGGAGCCTGTTTCAGATTCTGTGTCTCCCTCTCTCTGACCCTCCCTGTTCATTCTCTGTCTCTCTCTGTCTCAAAAATAAATAAAAACGTTAAAAAAAAAATTAAAAAAAAAATACGTTGTTCGATCACATTTGCTTATTATGTCTCTTTATTGTTTGACTTTTTTTAAAGATGTAAAACATACAGGCACAGATAAAGTTCACCAGCAGTGTGCCTTCCTTCCCCTCTCTTTGAGTGATACCACCCTGATAAAGTATGTATATATCTTTGCCTTTTAAGTTATTCCCTTCTACCACATATGCATGGATGCATAAATAATGCATGTTGTTGTTTGGTGTGTTTTTAAATTTTATTTTAACTGATACTACTAGTGCCTGTATCTTTTTATAACTTGCTTTTTTCATTAAAGATTCATGAGGTTTTTTTTGATAATGGTATATGTAGATCTAGTTAATTCATTTGAACTGCTGTGTAGTATTCCTTGCATAAGTAAACCCAACTTACCTCTCTAGTCCTCTAGAAGGGACAGTTAGATCGTTTTCACTTTTTCACAGTTGTAAACAGTCCTGCAATGAAAATTTTGAAGTACAACTCCTTGTGTACACGTGTGAGAGTTTTTCTAAGACGTATAACTAGAAATAAAATACATGTGTTTCCATGCATACTCATTAATGAAATACTGTTTTCCACAACATGTGGAAATTGTGGTTGTGACAATTTATTCTCCTGCTGACATTACCTAAGTCCTGTTTCCCTACACGCGTACCAACATTTGATGATATCAGACTTGTGTTTCTTATCTCTTGGGGATGAAATTGTTTCTACTACTATTTTAATTTGCATTCCCTATATAACAACAAAGTTGAGTGTATTTTCATATATGTATAAAGCACTCCACTTTTCCCTTTTACAAACTGCTTTTTCATATCCTTTACCCATTTTCTAAAAGATTGTTTTTCTTTTCTTTATTGATCTATAGAAGACTCTGTATTCTGAATACTATTCCTCTGTTACTTATATATATGGAAAATATCTTTTCTCAGTGTAGGTTGTTTTGTTTTATTTATTATTTATTTATTTATTTAGCTCTGTTAATGGTGTATTCTGACATGCATAGGTTTTTAATTTAATGAAGTTAAATTTATCATGGTTTTCTTTTATTTTGCTATTCTTTGTTCTTTAAATTAAAAAATATTTAATGTTTTATTTATTTTTGAGAGAGAAAGAGAGACAGAGCACAAGCAGGAGAGGGGCAGAGAGAGAGGGAGACACAGAATCCGAAGCAAGTTCCAGGCTCTGAGCTGTCAATACAGAGCTCCACCACGAACCGTGAGGTCACGGCCTGAGCTGAGGCTTGACCGACTGAGCCATCCAGGTGCCGCTTTTGCTGTTTAAGTAATACCTCTATCCTGAAGTCATATAATATTATTCTGTCTTCTTTCTTGAAATTTTTAAAGTTTTGATTTTTACATTTAGTATTCAGTCCATCTGCAGTTTGTTTTTGTGTATAGTATTAAGTAGGAATCTAGCATTCTTTTCTCTATGGACTAGCCTATTGTCCCAATACCATTTACAGACCAGCCCAAATTTCCCTTTTACATTGGTAAGGCTACTCCACTTTACACGAAGTTCCTACATAGGGATGAGTGTCTTTAGGCACTCCCTTCTTTTCCATTGAACTCCCTCCATGTCAGTAACACTGTTTTGTTTAATATGATAATATAAAAGTTTACTTCTCCTGGGATAGGTCTCTTCTTTTTATTCTCCTTCTTCTCCTGGTGTCTTATTCTTCATGTCTTTCCGTAAAATTATTTTAGTCCATTCTCAGTGCTTCTTACTCTTGTGTGACATTTCGAGTCATCTTATAAAGTCCTGTGAAATTAAATTTATTTTATATGTTAATTAGAGAATTACCATCCTTTTAATATTAAGTTTTCCAATCTTTGCACATGTCTTCTCTCTGTGAATTTAACTCCTCTTTTACGTCCTTCAAGTAAAATTTTGTAATTGTCTTCATAAAGATATTGCACTTCTCTTGCTATATTTACCTTTAGGTACATTTACTACATTTTATGAAGGATATGAACATACACTACTGATTTTGTACATTGGTCTTATATCTAGAAATCTAGATGAACTATTATTGGTACTAATAGCTTGTAGTTTCCTACATTTTTCTTTTCTTTTTTAAAATATTTATTTATTTATTTTGAGAGAGAGAGAGCATGAGAGCAAGTGGGGGAGGAGCAGAGAGAGAGAGAGGCAGAGACAGAATCTTAAGCAGACTCCATGCTGTCAGTGTGGGGCTTCATCTCACAACTGTGAGATCATGACCTGAGCTGAAATCAAGAGCCAGACCCTTAGCCCACGGAGCCATCCATGTGCCCCATTCCTACATTTTTCTCTGAGACGGTTATATCATGAGCAAAGTCTACTTTTTTCTTTCTGATTTTTTCACATTTAAAAAGTTTTAAATAATTAATTTGTCTTACTGCACTGGCTAAAGTCTCCAGTACAAAATGAAAATGTAGTGATAGCAAGCATCATTTACAAGGAATTTAATAGAACTTGTAATGTTTCCCCATTAAATATAATTCTGCTGTAAGTTTTTGGTTGGTATTCTATCAACCAAAAGTCTACCAGATTAAGGAATTATCTTCCAATTCTAATTCTGGTTAAATGTCTAGATTGCTTTTTTTTTTTTTTTTTTTTTTTTTTTTTACCCTGAATAGGTACTGAATTGTATCAAATCATGGTTTTAATCTGTTGAGATATTTATGTTTTTCAACCTCAATTTCTTTATATAATGAATAAAATTAATAGATTTGTTTAATTTAAACCATCTTGGTATTTCTAAAATGAAATACATGCTATCCATTTTAATACACTGTTGGATTTGTTTTATGAATATTTCATTTACGATTTTGCATCGTTGTCACAAATGATATCAGCCAACAGTATTCCTTTGTGGTACTACAATTCTGACAAGTTTGGATTTCCAATGTTTACTGCACTCATTCCTTGTGTGCTAAAGCATCTTCTTTCTACTCTCTGGAAGAGTTTATCTAAAAAAGTAATTATATATCTTTCTTAAATGTGTAGAACTTGGCTGTAAAACCCTCTGTTTGATTAACTTTATTTGCATTTATTTGTAACTATGATTCAATTTCTTTCACAGTTATAAAACTATTCATCTTCTGTGTAGTCATTTTGGTAAATTTGGTAATTTTTCTAGAATTTTATTTTTTTGACTAAAGCTTTCAAATTTATCTCCACATAGTTTCTGAATACACACACACACACACACACACACACATACATTCAATCTGCAATTGTCCTTTTTGTTCCAAATATGATTTACCTCTGCCCACACTCTGTTTCTTTTTTATTGTTGCTCAAAATCTTCCTATTTTGTCTTTTCAAAGAACCAGTGTTTGCTTCTATTGACACTATCATCCCCCCTTTTTTTCTCTGTTTTATTCATTTTGTTATTTCACTAGATTTTACTTAATTTGGGGGCAAATTGTATGTAAATTTCTAGGCTTGGAATTTCCCAGAGAATTGTAAAATCGTGTCTAAGCTCCAATGAAGCAAAGACAAGGGCTCATGATTTCCCAGGGAGATGTCTTCATTTTTACTCAGCTTCTATAATATTTTGTTATCTCCCCATGCTGCCTAACTGGGTGTTTGTTTGTTGTTTTGTTTTGTTTTGTCTTGTTTTGTTTTGTTTTAAGGCCACCTTTTCATTTAGACTCAAAACACTTGAAGGGACTTGTCCTTAGGCGGCAGTCTCAGTGTTACCTTTCCTTCCTTGCCTGGGCCCAAGGCCCCCTCTCTGGACTCCATCTAGGTGTTCAGACCAAAGCATCTGGATTCCCAGGGACCCATATTTCCCTCCCAAGGCAGGGAATGCTTAGCCCACTCAGGGCTTCTAGTTGCCATTCAGGTTTCTAGTTCTTTCTTCAGTTATTACTCATGGGGAGAATACTACTTCTGTTTTAGGGGTTCAGATATCCTATAATTTTGTTGTTGTTGCTATCATTATTATTGTATATGTTCCCATTTTCTAGGTGTTTGTAGCCAGAGCGTGTCTCTATTATCCTCCATCTTATTGAAACAGAAAACTTTCAACTTATATTTTAAAACACATAGATTCCACATTTTGGTAATTTGTACTTCTGTTTTTGTTAGATTATATTAATAAGTGCTACCACGTATAGAATATGCAACAGAGGTACAAGATGTGTCATTTTGGTAATCATATTTAGTTTTTACAACTATTTTACAGATGAAAAATCTGAGGATTTGGGGTTGTTGAATAATTTTGCCCAAGATCACATAGTTATTCAGCAGCAGAAGATGCAGCCCACATCTGTCTGACCTCAAAAGAGATGTAACTGATTCTCAAGCCCCTGGGGTTTCTCCCACCGTGGCTTGCTTTTTTTTCCCCCTTTTTCTTTTTTTTTTTCTTTCTTTCTTTTCTTTCTTTCTTTCTTTCTTTTTTTTATTTTTATTTTTGGCTCTTTTGTTAAACATCATCCCTTCCTTATATAAACTACTAGTTACAGGGATTTCAGTAAAGATCTGAAGGGCAGAAAAGACTCTCTATGACTTTCACATAGACACTCTATTTATCCCCTAAAAATTAATAACTATCTTTTGAATAATAATAATTTGTAATTACAAACATTGTAATTTAAGGAGAGATTTAAGGAAGGAGAAAGATGGATTTCAGCAACATCAACTGGATTATTTTTGAAGGTGAATTCCAAGCATGTAAATTTATTTCAAACCTTCCCTGAGGATTGAGTGCAAAGCAGCTGGCTGGTACTTTTAAGCCGCTCACAGTTCGGCACAGCGGCTCCTAATGCTGGCAGAGCTCCTGTGTCACCAGGATCTGCAGAGCGTGGCAAGCCAAATGAAAGAGGAAGTTTGCAATTAATTAAAAATAAATGAAAACAAAAATCTTCCCCCAGTGGCTTGCTTCTCATCTTGGTTGTAATCCACAGTCAACATGTGGAGGCCACGTGGGGCATTTACCAAATGGAAAAGGTATAGGACTGTGTCGAAGAAACCACAGACTGCCGCTCTGGACCACACTAATAATTCTTTTAAATCCTCTCATTCCACCTCGTCAGGAGACATAGCAGCATTTTAAATCTGACTGACCCATATAAATTACCTTTCTACTCATCCGGCTGTGAAATTAACAGTAGAGGAAGACAGGTCCTGTCAAGCTTGCTGTGCTGAGCTGCTGAAGGGCTCAGAATAAATGGGGGGGTGGGGACAAAGAGACATTGTGCTTTAAGAAAACAAGGAGCCCAAGCTGTGATCAGCACATTAGGCTCTGATCGGCGCCTGCTGTTACAGAGCCTGGTACCAGCATGGGAAGGGGGTTCACCAAGAAGGCACACGTTGTTTGGTGCCATCTGTTGCACTGAAACATAAAGGGCTGTGAGCCTGGGGGCCCACTGCAAAAGCGGCTGGGACAGACACCACATCCCTCAAAAAAGGTTAAGCCATTGGAATTTGAAAAATAAACCCAGAAGGACTTTCCATTCTTAGCGTTGCCTAAACTCACTAGTGTCCTGAAATAGGACACTTAACCTTTCTTGCTCTCAGTTACCTACATATTTATGTAATACTATTACTAGATGTTAATTTAAAAAAAGAGAGCAAAAGAATCTATCTCATAATGAAGTTTCATCAGTAAATCATCCTATAATTTTGTGTTGTTCGGAGATGTGGTTTAGAAGAGGTAGAAAGAATCTTTTACTCCTTAAACTCCCGTATTTTATTCCATAGCCTCACCAATCTCCAAAACGACAATGCCAATAATTTCTTTATCCTTACACATGGATAACTAGTCTGATTTTAAGACGAATTTGAGTTTATCTTTGTTTTACAGCAGAAAAAGACCAGTCTTATTGAATTCTTACGTATTAGAGAATGGAAGACAACAGAAGAGGGAAGATCACCTTGCCAGCTGTCCACTAAAGGCACATGCTTGTGCATGCATGCGCGCACACAGGGACTCGGAAAGAAATCTAGGCTGATGTAAATGTAGCAGCGCTGGCACACGCTTTGGGCCACACTCTGTGTGAGTTGGCCACATGCCAGCATGGAAGCGAGTAGGCAAAGAATAGCTTTGATAACGCTGCATGCCAGTATACCAGAGAAGCACAGGCAAGATGATTAGTTGGCAATTGCTATTAACCATTTTATTAATATTATCGGTATGAAGGATCATGTTGGCGATCTCATATTTATCATCTTGTGTTCTCCTCAAAAAGATCTTGGACTGATTTTATTATCCCTCTTTCATAGAAGAGACTCTTTGGCCCAGTGATGTCATGTAATATCAAAGATCACAACTTATAAGACAGAACTGGAATTAAAACCAAAGTCTGATTCTAAAATGTCACATGGACTTTCAACTCTAGAGTTCATTGCTACTCAGAAAGAAGAGGGATGACTAACATTGAAACAGTAATAATAATAATAATTATTATTATTATTATTATCAGTCATTACAGTTCTTGCCCTCTTCTCTTTCCCCAACCCCCTACTTCTAAAAGAGAAAACAAAATCAAGAACATTCTAGAATGGCTTTTTCTCAGACTACTAAAACTAAAAAACCTTGAAGATCATTGCCCATATTCTTCTGTCAAATAGAGGAAGTTGAGGCTCAAAGAGCTGCTTACAAATGGTCTCAGTCTCAAATGGCAGAACCAGGGCGAGAAATAGACAACACAAATTCCTAGACTAGTGCTCTTAATTTTATACCAAAAAAATGAAAGCATTTTCAAGATCAGGAAGTTGCTTTCCTCATCTTTCACCTGCCTCCATGGTCCTCAGTCCAGAAAACCTTAGAATAATTTGGAGAAAGGTAAAGTTTTCTTTCTTTGCACACCAAATGCATGAAGTTATAGTCAGTGCTTTCTCCCACCAAGAAGGAGAAAATCAAGGCTATTATATGAGAAGATGTTGTGTCACTTTTCAGAGGAGGCTGTATGTCGACATCAATATATTTTCCTTTTCATCCTTAGCACTCTGACAAGGAAAGTTTTGAATGAGGTCAGTGGTGTTAATTTTACTTCAATTTTAACCTCCCGAGCGAGTTAGTCTGTAGAGTTTCTATTTTGGTAATTTGAGTTTTAGAGTTAACTTGTACTCTGATATTCTTTATTCCATGAAATTAGACACTAGAGGGAATACATTTGAGACATGAAGAAGTCTCCAAAGAAGAAATTCATAATCTTCAAGCTAGAGAAAATTTGATTTACAGGAAAGTTAAACAACAACAACAAAAAACCCAAGTAAAATAAATTGGGATGATGGAGCAACTCTTCCTGTGTGACTACGTATGAATAAATAGGCTAACATTCCTATTAAAAATTTAATCCTTCTCTGAAAATATAATTGAAATTGATCCATCTTTATTTGAGTTTCTATTTAAGTTAAGAAAAATGAGTTTTTATAAGTAATTTTCTGGGCCATTTTGTCTCAGTTCCAAATTTCATCCTTCTTTATTCCTTACTCTGTTTTGGGAAATGGGCCAGAGGTCTGCAACATGTATTTCTCCTTTACCAGTTGTTGTCCTGCTAGGTTCTGCCAATAGGATGCCCTGGAGGGAGACCGAAGACTAGAAAATGGGAGAAGGTTATTTCTTCTTCCTGTTGGATTCAGCCTCTGGCCTTCTTCAGCACTCTCAGAACCAGGGTCATCACCCTCTCCCCAGGGATAAAATCACTAGGCAGGCAGCTCCCCAAACTCAAGTGCTGAGCCCCAGCTTAACAGAGGTCCTCCTCCAAGCTACTGAGGGGTCAGCACCAGTGAGTACCACCATCTTCCCAGTTGTCTGATTGCTGGTGTCACAGGGCTCTTTCTTCAGTGGATGAGGTGTGACAGCAGCCTAGCACCTCTCCTCAGAAGTCTGAAGGTCAGCTCCACAAAGTTCCTCTTCAACTTCGAGAGAAACTAGAAACAGTTCAGACAGCACCATTTCTTCGATCCCTGCTCTGCAAGACCCCTCTCCCAAACACTGGATTCCCCTGAGGGTCCCCAGCCCTAGAGTGATAGCTGTATTCTACAGTTATTCCCTCTGTATCTTGGTGCTTTTTGCTTTATTTTTAAATCCTCCAACTCCTGTTTAACCAACTCCCTATATTAAATTTCCTTGTGAAATACCTTAGTGTGTTTTGGGTTTTCCTAACTTTACCGTGACATAGAGGTATAAATGAGCCAATGTGTGAAGTAGATGAAGTTGGTGACCTAAAGGAACTGGAAAGCTTATGTAAAGCTTAAGTAAAGCAGGAAGCTTATGACTATTATTTTGAATCTAACCAGAAAGTGAGGGAAGGAATCTCTCATTTTCTTAAATGCAACTGTTTTCAGCCTTCCAAGGGCTGTCATGTGGTAGAGAGCTTATAATCCTACTACATACCAAGAGGGTAGAACTAAGCAGTCCAGAACATGACAGCATGGCAAAGCAGAACTTCACTTTCCATGAGAAAGAACTTTTTACAGTCAGTGGAACCCTTAGCTAGGATGGTCACTGAATAGGAATATTGTAGAAGAGATTCAATATAATATTTTTAAAGCCGCAAGATTCAATGCTTCTCGCAATGGTTGGCAATAAATAGAAAGGTAAAAGAGGGCTGTGTATTGGAGCATCCTTACACTAGGCTTAATCTTGCAATCCAGAAACAACAGAGATGACCAATTGGATTGCCTGTGGGATCAGATTACCCTGAAATTGATCTCTAAAGTGCCTGGAAAAAAGATGCAAGTGATAATTGACTAACGTTGTGGCCTCCTATCTGATATACCAAAGGTGATGTGAGAAGTAAGGTGGGTGTTAATTTTAAGAATTAAATAATGCAGGATTGAGGAACCAATTGTTTCCACAGTTGACTGTCACCAGGGGTGTAAACTAGCTAGTGTGTGATATTAAGGACTCTGGAAACTGGCAGTACAACTCTTAAAAAAAATTCTTCTGATATTCTAATCTAATGCTGTTCTGAGGTTTCCTTGTGCGATATTGCATTTATGTAAACCTGCAGGCAGGAATGTCCAAGATAGCTGAGGGAAACTAACTCTCTGATCAAGTTTATAATGGAACAGAAAAGTAAAAATGAAAACACAGGGACCTTCTAATCAGCAGGTGTTCCTGCATGCTACCCTTTTATTTCCTTTCATTTCAGTACAAGTCTTCTCCCTAAATCCATGCAGTGTCTGAATCTAAACTTTTAAGTTCTGTGGTACATGTTTGATTGGCCTTTTCCTCCTAGCTAAGAAGATTCTCATAGTATTCAAGCCATGAGAAATTCCCAAATAACACTAGCCCTCTGAGGCAAAAATAATTAGTTATAAAAGCCCCAATAACATGCACGTGCAATGGTTTTTAAAGACTAGCTGAGGGGCGCCTGGGTGGCTCAGTCAGTTAAGTCACCAACTCTTGCTTTCGGCTCAGGCTGTGATCTCACAGTTTGTGGGTTCAAGCCTCACATTGGGCTTGGAGCTGATAGCGCAGAGCCTGTTTTGGGATTCTGTCTCCCTCTCTCTGCTCCTCCCCTGCTTGCTCTCTATCTCTCTCAAAATAAATAAACATTAAGAAAAATAAAGACTAGCTGAATGTCACATGCTTGCCTCTCAGTATGTTTCTGAACGTAAGTAATCAACACAGATACAAGAAGAAGAAAAAGTCATACGTCTTGCCTTCTTTTCATTCCATCTTTCTCTCATCCCTTTAAAGTCCTCTCTAAGTGCTATAATTCCCTGAAAGCAGTTGAGAATATACCCATCATGGGACTTTCATTTAATTTGGGGAAACATTTCTGCTCCCTGAAAACCCCTTGGGAAGTTTCAGTTTTCAGTCAGAAACCAATGGGGGGCAGGGCGTGAAGTGCAATGTGAAACAGCTAAAGTCCCAAAGTCAAACTCAGACCCCAGAGCCTGTGGATAAATAACTCTGTACAATGTTATTCATAGTCTTCCCCCAGTAAATATTTACAAACGCAAATATGACAAGACCCATCCCAAGAACCAGCATTATAATGTCATTTCTGAACAGCCGTTTCTTAACATACTGTGTGTTACAAAGAAGTCTCACAGCTCGTTTGCATCCTTTAGAAAACAGATTCTTCTACATCTCTGTAATACAGTTACATGTGATGGCTCTTTGAAGCTCTGTTTTGATTTGGTTTGGTTTTGTTTATTAACACCATGGTCTTCAGGTTTGAGTTTCCCTTAAGTTTGCTCAGAGAGCACCAAATTCTGGTCTGGGAGCCTGCAGTCAAGAAGTCAGGTCTGCATACCAGAAGCAGAACATAGCTAAATGCAAAATGAGAGGATTTAATCAGCACCTATACAGATTTGTTAAGAATATGGGTCGCTAGTTCCATCTCTTCATTTAAACAAAAATGGAATCTTATGTGAGTAGCCTATGAATTCAGAGCCAGCCTAAAGTTGACTTTTTGGAGGGCAGCTGTGGCTCTCCCTAGAAGTTCTTTCCAACACATCAGGCTACCATGGCCAGTGGAGACCTACAAGTCCATGGACTGAGAACTGATGTCACACAAGGATGCAGGCCAAAAGCAATCATTGGAGTTCTTAATTTGATAAGAGATATGTTAATCACATATAAAGACAGTGATACAGCATCCTTAGCTTTGATTCTGCAGAATAGAATTAAATTTTTACCTTCACCTTTGTGAATCTTTCTCATTCTTAAAGACTCAGCTCAAGTTCTGCCTCCCCAAATAAATCTTCTTAATTATACTCAATCAGTGTTCTCTTCATCTCTGAAGTCTCTAACATATAGTACTTACCTGGGTTGGCAATTATCTTGTCACAGACATATTGTCACCTCCCCAACTGGGTATTACGTTTCTTTATATCCTCTAAAATGCCTAGCACAGTGATAAAGACATACTAAAAACTCAAAAATACTTACTGATTAGATAATCAATTGGTTGAAGGATTTATCCAAATTCATTTTATACTCCCTCCAATCTTTTTTCTTTTAAGGGGGAGGATCCAGATTTTTTTTACTTTACCATTTTGGCTCTCCAATTTATTCATTGGTTGTACAAGATTTTACCTTGGTTTGCACACGTAGACCAGAGATGATATTCAAAACATTTAAAATCATTATGTAGGGGTAACAGAATGGAGCAGGTTACCAGAGGCCACCTATTGTGTCAGGCATTAAGCCTTTAGTTGATGAATTACAGGCAAGGTTCTGGTGTGTAAGAGGATGGCCAGAATGGCCAGAATGCCTGGAAGGAAACTCGCAGTGCAAGGTCTTTCTACCAACAGAAATGGATGTATTTCAATAGTTTTCAGTAGTTTAGCAACTAGTGTGGCAAGAACAGTGCAAACTAATAATTACTAATGTTGGCCTGTCCCTAAAATCTTCAAAAGTAGCAATTGCAAGCAGGGGGGAAAAAGCAGCCACAGGCATGGTCTGTAGAGAATTCAGTTCCCACTCTTATATGTGGAGGTTTTAAAAAAACAAATAGAAATATTCCTCATCCTTTTTCCCAGCTTTGTGTAGTCATAATTTATATGTACTTTAGAATTAATTGAAACTATCAGGACTTTGTTTCTAAACTACAGCTTAGAGTAATTTATTTTAGGACTACCCAATGGCACTTAGTTTTAAATATTAATATTTGTCATTTTCTGTGCATTCGCTGACCCTGCAAACAATATTATGAAAAATTGTTATCTATAGGCATTCCATTTTGTTTCAAGAAAAATACTTAGGAAAATTCAAAAAAGATACCATGCAATAAGATAAAATATATTTGGTATATGTGGAATGAACCAGATAAAAGTTTAGAAAAGATAGAATTAGGAGTGATGTTTGTATTCAAAGTACTTGCTATAAAGTCTGATACATTTGCAAAAAGTGAGCTATGAATTTGGGCTCTAATCTTTCTAGCAGATAAAATGCAGAGGGAAACATCAGTTATAAAATACACAGAGTCCATTGAGATAAAAACAAACCAATTGCTCAAAGAAACACACTGATTCATTCTCCTGAGACTGCTATCAATAATGAAGGTGTTTGCTTAAAATGGAATTCTTTTACACAACTATTTTCTTTAATCAAAACCTTTATGTAAAAAGCAAATAAACAAAAATAACCTTACTTTTGCAAGTTCCCCACATAAAATGAACTTAGTTTATTCAAGCCCCTCTTCTTCCAACAAAATTCCACAGATGATCGAAACCCCTATGAGTAAATAAGCCAATCTTACAATTCTGAATATTTATCTGAGTAGTCTGATCCTATTAGAAGTGTTTGTTCCCTCTGACCTGTCAAAATCTGAATGAAATAGATTTATATAACATATTTTTGGCCCTTGTATCTTCTCAAAGAAAATAGTAGTCAAGTGTCAAGGACAAGTTCAGCCCTTGTAAATACGCCACAGCATTGCCAACCTCAAGCCTAGAATTCCATTTTGAGCAATTACTAGTAGGCCTGTTTAATTTGAAATTCAATTTATGTGGCTCTTAATTCTAAGCAACTCCACTGTGAGAGAGAGGCTCTTCTAGTATACATTTGGGATATGTCCCTTTGTGTTTCTGAAGAAGAGATGTGTTTTAGAACTTTTTGTTATAGATTGATGTAATTGGCTTCAATGATTCAGAAGCAGCATTCATTTCTGAGGCATTTATGGAAAATACATATTAATAAGCCAAGAGTCTCCCCCCCCCCCCCCCACCGTCTCTCTGTCCCTCCATTTCCTAAGAGGCTTCTTGGAAGAAACTGGAAGGTGCGATTTTTTTGTCATTCCATCATGCTGTCTTTTCTCATCCAATACACTAAATCAGATAACCACAAGGAGCAAAATAGGGGCAGAGTTGGAAAAGACCTGGGCTTACGCATCATGGTGATCACAGCCTCCCTGAAAGCATAGTGCCCAGGAATCAAAAGTCTGGGGGCTGGCACTGCAGTGCCCAGGAGGCATGCAATTAATGTGATGCAGTCATGAGTAAGAGAACAAAATGTGTGTCATTTTGATCATTTTGCTATTGACCCACCAAATCATCAAACCCTCAGAGGCTCAGTCGATTTTTATGGTTAACTTTCAGAATACATGATAAGGTTGAAGCAGGTACATTTTCAACTTTTTCTAAAATTCAGAACGTATAATTAGTATTACCTTGCTTGCTTTAATTGTTCTGAAACTGTAGAGGACTTGAGGAACTATACAAAATTATTTGGTTTAATGAACTCAGTTTTCAACTTATCTAAGTCACTAATCTTATTTCCTTTAATAAGGGCATGAACAAAACTCCCCTGGCTCATTAATCCTGAAATCAGAAGTCAACTCCAAAGGGAAAAGTACTTAATATACTTAAAATGTTGAACATTTTTACAGCCCTTTCTCATACAAAGTCTTATTTAAACCTATCTTATGAGAAAGTTTTTTTTTAGCTTTGAGAGTTTTTCCCCTAGCATGGGTGCCCTCAATGGGCATATAATAGAGCCTTAATAAGTACTCATTGGCAGAAAAGGAAGGAAGGAAGGAAGGGGAGGAGGGAAGGAAGGGAAGAAGGAAAGCAGGAAGGAAGGAAGGAAGGAAGGAAGGAAGGAAGGAAGGAAGGAAAGAAGGAAGGAAGGAAGGAAGTTAGGAAGGAAGGAAGGAAGGAAGGAAGGAAGGAAGGAAGGAAGGAAGGAAGGGAGGGAGGAAGGAAGGGAGGAAGGAAGGGAGGGAGAGAGAGGGAGAGAAAGGTTCATTTTACATATGAGAAAATTCAGAGTAGTTAAGAGATTTGTCAAGGCATATTGGGCTGGTGGGAATAATCTCAAGTCTTTAAATCCACCATTCTTTATCGCTCAAAATGGCTTTTGCTCTGCCTAGAGAATAAAATAAAATTTTTCATTTTTTAGAATATCACAATATCATTATTTGTGATCTCCAAATTGTTGTTCACTGATAAAACTTGATTTCATTTGTTCACCAGTCACTTATTCTGCTAATTTTTATTATTATTCTACTCATTGTAATGAAAGATTAACTCTAGCTGCAAACATATCCCAAAATTAAACCAATATTATCAAGTGTTACTAGCAGCTTTAAGGCATGACTTCAGTGTTTAACTTTTTATGCTAATTCTTAATTTGTTTCCAAGGCTTTGAGCAGAAACTTCTCATTTGCAACTCAAACCATAGGGGCATGGTTTATTTTTTTATTGTTGCTAATTTCTCCATGTCACTCATTTTAGCTCCTAAGCAAATAACTGAATTTTTCATTCAAACTTCTCAGAACTATCATAGTAAAAATAAGAATACATAAAGGTGCAAGATGTATATGTGGAAGATAATGTGGCTCACACAAACAGTGAATAATAAATGTGTGCGCATACTATTTGTTTCAGACTGTTGGTGATTGCACAATGCCACCAGTGTAGATTGAATTGTATCCCCTCAAAATTCATATGTCCAAGCCCTAAACCTCAGTGTGATGACATTTGGAGGTGGGACCTTTGAGAGGCAGTTAGGGTTGGATAAGTTCATGAGTACAGAGCCCTCCTGATGGAACTAGGGGCTTTATAAGAAGAGGAGAGAAATATACCACTTGCTCTCCACCACGTAAGGACACAGCAAGAAGGCTGCCACTTGCAAGGCTCGAATAGAACTCTCACCAGGTTCAAACCAGCCTGAGCCTTGATCTTGGACTTCCCAGGCTCCAGAGTCAAGAATCCAGGGATTTCAATCCCAGTTATATCTTAGTGAGTGACCACAACCTCATTGAAATTTCTTTTTCTCATCTGTAAAATAGGGCTGGTAATAGAATCATGAGAAAATGAATTTCTGTTGTTTATGCCTCCTAGTCAATGGTATTTTATCATAGCAGCCCAAGGAGATAATACATGTGCCAACAATTTTAATTTAAAATCTAAATTGTACTTAGTCCAATTTGAGGCATGTTTAGAACTATGTTTTAGGCTTTTTGCCATTTAACAAATGCTTCCTGGCCATTTCCATGATCAATCCTTGCCAATATCACAAGTATCATGTCAAGAGTCTCACCTCCTTTTCATAAAGGAACTTGATGCAGGCAGGGCTATTAAAATATCATGATAGTTTGTCAGATTCCCACTGAGCCACCAGACTTCCACTTGAGGGTCAAAGCTGGTTTCTTGAGGCCCACACAAACTCATCCTTTATGAGTCATAGATTTCTGGAAAGAGCATTCAATTGCTAAGGATTCAGCGGTACAAATTAAATTTCCCCTACCTCCCTGACCTTGGATATTTTTCTATCAAAGTTCCTGCAACATAGTGTTATAATTTTACATATCAAAGTCTCTCTCCTGGGCTCTGGACCATGTCTCATTTGTTGTTGTTTTTCTTCTTAGCACTGGGCATGGAGGCTGGCATCAAATGGACCTTCACAATTGTTTGGTGAGTAAATAAAGAATTAAATGAAAAGACTGAACTAACATATGAATGCAACATGATAAAGTAATTAAGAGTGTGGGCTTTGGAGTCAGGCAATTTGGATTCGAATCCCAGTTATGTCACGTCCTAGTGAGCGATCTCAGCATCATTGAAATGTCTTTTCCTCATCTGTAAAACAGAGCTGGTAACAGTACCTCACTGAAGTGAACAAACAACAAGATAGTGCATATAAAAGACTTAGCATAGTACAGGCATCAAAGACGTTACTCTGATGAGTTGCCCCACCTCTATAACTATGTATGTTGTCTCAGCATATTTCTTATCTCTCTTTACCCTACTTCCTAGTAGAAAAAAGGGGGATCATGTGGTTTACCTTAGAGAGGTAAGAAAATTCAATCAGAGAATACAGTGAGTTGAAAATAAAACACAAATGCTAGGCATGATTGTTATTATTCCACTGTGCATAAAAGTAATCTCTTGGGAAAGCAGTGGTAAAAAAGTAGAATGAGCCTCAAACTCGGATTTGAGAAGCAGTTTTAATCTTGGTTCTACGCACCTAACCCTGGACAAGGCACTTGAATTTCCTGGGCCTCCATCATCTTTTCTAGAAAGTAAGATGGTAGTCTAGATCATTTTTCAAATAGATTCTATGTCTAAAATTGTATAAGCCTAAGTCACTGTCATTTATACTTCTGAATTTTTATCTCTTGCCTGATAATACGGCTATGGAACTTCACTATATCTTCTGGAGGGAAATGAGTAGTCAACAGATAGTTTAGAGGTGGGCAAGCTGAAATGCTATGTGACCATTCTGCAGTCCAGCAAAGGTCAGTGGTGGAAGACACAGATTCAGAAAAAGAGATGCCTACTCCTAGTTCAGGAAGATGCTTTCCCACTGAGTTTCAACTGATTCTATGTTTAAAATTCTTCTAGTTAAACAAGTTATGGTACCTGTAAAGGAATATAGTAGATTCATTAAAATGATGTGGTAGAAAAGTTTTAATAAGATAAAAAGATATCGATGAAAAATTGTTTAAAAAATGGATGTATTATATATTCGTTGTGTGCACATATACATACACATGCACACACTCACTCTAGATGTTACTTATATTGGCAGTTTCTGAGGATAAAAGGACATGAAGACTCATTCAGGTGGGAGATATACTAAGGAATTGAAAATACATTAAAAGATCTGAGGATCAGGCAAAAGGATTGACTTAAGTGTCTCTCTACAGGTGCACAGTTCCCCGATACTTCAGATTTTGTGCATTGTTTGGAAGCTATATATATACGTATGTATATACATATATATATATATATACATACATACGTATATATATATATAGAAACTATTGCTTGCTCAACAATTTTTTGAGAAAATGTGTACTAAAGCCTCTAGCCCAGTGACTGTCCACACTAAGTGTTGAAGAAAAGTTAGTTCCATTCTCTCTGTGAGGCTCTACTCAGCAAGAGGGGGAAAAAGCATGTTTTTCTCCATAATTTAATCCCTTATCTCAAAATGTCCTCTCAAATAAACCCACTTCCCTCCTGATTTTAGAGGTTGGGAAACAGCAGTTTATTACTTCATGCCTATCCAACTCTGTTTTGGCTTAACTCTGTACATTTACTGTCTGGATATATTTAGGGAGAAAGAAAGTATGAGATGCAAGAACAAAGCACTATTTTTAGCTGTGTCTATGATAGAATTACATGATATATTGATTTTATAACTCAGTTTTTCACCAATATCTCTTGAAGTCAGTAAGAATTTTTCTTATTGCTAAACTTTCTTTATTTCTGGCACTTCCCCTCTGACCATACACACACTTATTCCTCAGTCCTTCCATACTTAGTTTTTCCTTTTTTTTTTTTTTTTAACTGATCTCTTATTAACAAAAAATGAAGGAGATGTTTCAGGGATCGAGTAAATTTTAAAGGTAAGCAAACTGAAATGGACTGAATGTGTCAACAATATATCTTGTACATAAAAATATGAGAAGCCTTTTGTTAATTCCATTGTCTTAGTTACTTTATTTGTCTGGGATGTTATGTTCCTATTTCTTTCCCAGGAAATTACTACTTCTTTGGCCAAGGTACAGCCAATCAGCTCTTTCAAACTCATGACCACACCATCCATTTCATTTTCCAACCTTAGCTTATGTGGGTATTATAATAATAGGATGTCTGTAACAGCTACAGCAGATGGAACTGCAATTTATGTGTTCCCTAAAATATTAACATTTGGACTTCTATAGATCAGGCAAATAGAGAGGAATGTGGGGAGGAGGAACAAGATTTGGGAGATTTGTTTACTACTATGAAAACCTGCCAGTTGCCTATATAATACTTACAGGTCTAAGATATTATGCTAAGCCTTATTCTCAGTTTAAAAAATACAAATTAAGATAATTATAAAACAGTAGTTCTGAAGCTTTAGAGTGGTTAAGAATTGCCTTGAAAGTTTGTTCAACATGGGGATTTCCAGATTCCATCTCAAGAGGCACTTTGAGAAGATCTGCAAGAGAGCTCAATTTCTGAACATTTTAACAAGCGTCCCAAGTGATTCTGATACAGGAGCTTCATACCCCATGCTTTTGAAAAAAATTACTTGATAGTCCAAAACCATGTCTGATAAGTTAGCAAAATAAGTGAAATTATAAAATCCAAAATTGATGGAACTGTGAATAGGGACATTACTAATTGCATTATGGATTTGATATAAATTAGAGAACAATACACAGCAGAAACTGTGAAAACAACCCAGAGCCTGTTGCCTGGTATTTCTTTGGGGAGGGGGAGGAGCATCATAACCCCAGAAAGTATCCTAGAATATTTACTTTAAAGTTATTTAGAAGACAATGAAGTACTATTTATAATATAAAATATTAAACAATAAAAATTATTAACAATAAGCAATTTATCTATTAATAAATGTTTAGTTAGTACTACTATGAAAGATAAAGTGCTACACCCTTTATGAATATTACCATTTAATTCTCATTGTAAGAATACCTTATTATGGCCGAGCAAATAAGATTTACCAACATGAACATACACTATGTAGATATTTGGTCTCATGTTTGAGTCACAATGATTCACAGAGATATATAAACTAACATAAAGTGAAAATGTCAAAACACAATAACCTAATTACAACTTTTAATAGAGATGTAGAGATTGTCAAAGATTATCAAAGGGATTAGTGATATAAAAGAATAGCAGTGTGTATTAGATGTTTAATCAAATTATTTACTTTACAATTTTTTATTTATTGTATTTTTTTAAATTTATTTATTTTGAGAAAGAGACAGCATAAGCAGGGGAGGGGCAGAGAGAGAGAGAGAGAGAGAGAGAGAGAGAGAATGAGAATCCCAAGCAGGCTCCACTCTGTTTGCACAGAGCTTGATATGGGGCTCAATCCCCTGAACTGTGAGATCATGACCTGAGCCAAAACCAAGAGTTGGATGCTTAACTGACTGAGCCATCCAGGTGCCCCTACTTTACAATTTTTTAAGAACACATAATTTCATATGTTCACAGGCTAAAACAAGGAATGAAATAATTTCAGTATGTCAACAATTTGAAGATTAGAGGATGGAAATTATAAAACAACCAATATGTTCAAATGAATGATGGTATTACATATAAACATATAAAGAGAAAAGACAGTAATGAGTTTTGTATGGTCTAGATTAAGATCAGAAGTTCAGAGTTAATTCCAAACGATTTTTTGAAACTTAGAAATATTTTCCAAAAGGTCTAGGGAAAGGGGCACCTGGGTGGCTCACTCAGTTATGCATCCAACTCTTGGTTTCAGCTCGGGTCATGATTTCATGGCTTTGTCGGTTCGAGCCCCACATTGGGCTCTGCACTGTCAGTGCAGAGCCTGCTTGGGATTCTCTCTCTTCCTCTCTCTCTGCCCCTCCCCCACTTGCACTGTCTCTGTCTTTTTCAAAATAAATAAATAAACTTAAAAAACAAGGCCTAGGTAAATTTTAGCAGTCAAATAAACACTGGATTTTACCATTTCCCCTAGTCTTTTTCATCAGCTTTGGCTAGCAAATGATGGTCAGGTTTCTCTTTCCATCAGCAAGACCACCTGGATTCCATCTCCTGGACTCCCTTCTTTCAGTAATGAATCATGATTTCAGTTATTCCCATATATACTGTTAAATAAAGCCACAGAACAGCTGTAAGGATAACCCCTATGATGGCTCAGGTCCCGACTTACATTTTATATACAGATCAGTCTCTCCCTGAAATTTCTTGTAAGTCTCTTAGAATTGGCGTATTGCCAAAAAGATGTTGCTATTCTTGGTAATTTTAGTCTTAAAAAAAGTATGTGTGCTTTTTTTTAGTATACATATGTAAAATATAAATCTGTATATATAAATCTAATATTCTGTATACACACAAACATACATATGAATTTACACTAATATCAAAGTCCATTGGAAAAGTTATTTCAAGTTTATTGACATTTAGCCACTCGGAGAAAAACTGGCAGATTCATTCCAAAATAATTACTTTTTCCTGAAAACACTCAGAGGTCTGTTTTCCCAAAGCAGTCCTATGAGCCATGTGCTGTACTGGTAAGGGCATACTTCATTGGGCACCATCATTGCTTTCCCATCTGGCAACAGGTGGCCATTAATATGAAATGTTATACTAACACTGAAATGAAATCCATGCATAATCAGTGACTTTGGAGAGTGCAGAAGTGTTTGAAAGTCTGAAAACTGCTCATTTCTTCAAATAAGCAAGTCTTCATTCCAAACTCTTCAAAAAGAGAAAATGAGCCACTGGTATCAGATATAAAGTGGTTTCCAAACATTCTGCATTTGTAGAAATTAAACCACCTGGAAAAGTGATATATAGAATTGGAATCCTTCTGTTTAAAAGCAGACTAAGCACTGGGATAGCCCAGAGTAAGCACTGTGATGGTGGCCTTAGTGCATGCTCTCTGGCGCACATTTTATCAGTCACTCTTCTGAACAAACCTTTTGGGCCCATCAGGCTTCTAAATGTGGTAGCAAGGGAAATGGGCAGAGGGCAGCTCATTTACACCCTCAACTCACTATGAGGGAGAAGCTTTAATGAACAGTGGCTTCAGCTTTTTCACACATCATCAGTCCACACATCTGACACACTCAGCCAGCCATGATTCGAACTCAAAATGGGTTAGGGCACAAGTCAAAAGTAGGATTGTCCTAAAGAATTTAGATCTGTGTCTTTGCTGAATTCTGGTTTAACATTATGCCTTACTTTCATGAAGGACTATCCTCTGAAATACACACAGAACTCTTAGCACTCAACAATAAGAAAACAAACAACCTGATTTAAAAGTGGTCCAAAGAGGGGCGCCTAGGTGCCTCAGTCGGTTCAGTGTCCGACTTTGGCTCAGGTCATGATCTTGCAGTTTGTGAGTTCGAGCCCCGCATCGGGCTCTGTGCTGGAAGCTCAGAGCCTGGAGCCTGCTTCGGATTCTGTGTTTGCCTCTCTGTGCCCTTCCCCGGCTCACACTCTGTCTCTGTCTCTCTCTCTCTGTCTCTGTCCCTCTCTCTCTCAAAAATAAATAAACATTAAAAAAAATTAAAAGTGGGCCAAAGACCTTAACAGACACTTCATTAAATGAGATATGCAGGTGGAAAATAAGCATATGAAAAAATGTTCCACCACTATGTCATCAGGGAAATGCAAACTAAAATGCAATACTACTATACACCTATTAGAAGGGGCAAAATCTGGAACACTGACAACACCAAATGCTGATGTGGGGGCCACCGGAACTCTCATTCACTGCTGGCAGGAATGCAAAATGGTAAAGTCACTTTGGAAGGTAAAACCACTTTGGTGGTTTCCTAGAAAACTTAAACATACTCTTACAATATCTGACAATCACACTACTTGGTGTTTATTAAAAGGACTTGAAAACTTACGTCTATACAAAAACCTATATACAGATTTATATAGCAGCTTTATTTATAATTTCCAGAACTTGGAAGCAATCAAGATGAACTTCAGTAGATAAATAGATAAATAAACTTTGGTACCTCCAGACGATGGAATATTACTTAGCACTAAAAAGAAATGAGGCATCAAGCTATGAAAAGACATAGAGAGACCTTATATATATATATTACTTAGTGAAAGAAGCCAATCAAAACGGCTATATACTATGTGAACCTAACTATATGACATTCTGGAAAAGGCAAAACTGTGGAGACAATAAAAAGATCAGTAGTTGCCAGGGTTTGGAGAATGGGTTGGTATGAATAGGCTGAGCACAGAGGATCCTCAGGGCAGTGAAAATACCCTGTATGATATCATAATGGTGGATACATGTCATTATACATCTGTCCAAACCTATAGAATGTATAGCACCATGAATGATGCATAATGTAAACTATGGACTTTGGGTGATCATGCTGTGTCATTGTGGGCTCATCAATTGTAACAAATGTACGATGGTGGTGGATGTTTATAATAGGAGTGGTTACGCATGTGTGGGGAAAAGGGATATATGGGAAATCTGTGAACCTTCCACCTCAACTTTTTTGTGAACATAAAACTGCTCCAAAAAATAATCTTAGTAAAAAAAAAAATTCTAAGCAAAGTAGAATCAGTGGATTAAGTATCCATTCTCTCATGTTGACTGCTTTAAAATAGGTCATGTTCATTTGTTTATCTAACCTAACCATGCCTTTGCATGCCATGCTCACACCACTACAGTAGATCACATATGCATTTGACCTGTATATCCAATAAAGCACAAACTAAAACTTGAGAAAAACTTATGAGAAGCCTGCACCACTCCAGGCTGTTTAGAAATCTGAAAAACAAACTCAAATGCTCTTTTGAGTCTGTAAAACAGCGTATTCAGTGAGCCTGAATATTTTCAGAATATGAAAATATTCTGCCCTTAACCTTATAGAATGTCTTGCAGAGAGCCAGGTTTGTTGAAATTATATTCTTTGGTTTCAATATGTCCCTTTCATGCAAATGAGCCTAGCCTTTTGTCTCTTCTCACCAGGATGCCTACTGCTTATTTCTAATATGTTTGTCTCAAGTTTGAGAACTTTGCCAAAATCACAAGCTGCTAGAACAACCTTTCTCTTTTTAATTTCCTTCTTTCCCGACTAAATCCTTAATTGTCAAAAATATTAAAAGGGAGATAATCTCTCACTGGAGCATTTGTGAAAATTACAGAGTCCTCAGTGACTTCCTATGTGACTGGGGCCAGCTGCTGATAGTAACTCAGATAACAACGTGTTTCAAACAGCTAATCTAGTGAGGCTTTCTAAAAATATTAATAATAAAATCCAAGTGATTTAATTTCTCTAGATGAGTATAACGCAAGCTCACTGACTCTGTGCGTCATCGGGCTGTGGTTGCTAGGAAATCCATGAATAGAACTTAATATGCATTCAGCAACAGGCTGCAGATGCAATTTATCTCCATGGATGCTCCCTCAATTGCCTTTGAAATGACATTAAGATAACTTTGAAGCATTTGAGACAAGCCAGAGTCAGTGAGCACAAAGGAAACAGGCCATTTTTGGGCAACCATCTGGACTTCCTGCATAGCTTTTTGAAAGTTCACTTTCCCTGGGCTGTGCGTATCTTAATGCATATTCCATATAGGTAGGGATTATGGAGCTATGGCCATATTGTGAGTAGCAAATGAGGGACAAAGAATGATGCAAAAGTGTGGGCTTTGGAGACAGATGCATCTAAGGTCAAATTTCAGGTCAGAAACTCACTAGTTTGGGTACATAAACTTTTCTGAGCTTCAGTTTCAGAGTTTAAAATGAGAGTAATGATATTCGACTTACAGATTGATTGTAAGCATTAGATGTGTGTATCTAAAGCCCCTGACATACAATACCAGCACAATTAATGATATGACAAAACTAGCAGTGGAGGGAAGTAGCAATAGTAGCTAGCTTGGTAGAATCGCAGCAGCAGAAGTGCTAGAGTAGTTATTGCTACCAGTACTACCACCACTATGATAACTGCTACTACCACTACTCCTACTGGAAATAACTATGTAAGAAGACAAGAATCCTTTAGCTTTAAAGCTCTGTATTAATCACGGTGACCTAAAAACAAACTAAAGAGAGGCAGAATAGTTTATAAAGAGCCCCAAGACAGTCACTTTCACCAGATTTCACTAAATTTAGCATTATAGTCAAGATGACCGTGGGGATGCAGGGGAAGAAAACTTTTCCCTTCTTCTCTTCTAGGTTCTTTGGCTGGCCAAATCATTAAATTTTTATAAAACAGATTAATGAGTGGAAATCATATTTAAATACATACGTACAGGAGCCCCACAAAGATATAAGGGACTCCCCGACTGGCATCTTGAGCTAAGCAGAAAGGGGTAGGAGTCTGGGACCTCAAACAGGAGGAAGACAGTTTATAGGAAGGTGGGAAGAGTAAATGGTAAACGAATGTTTGCTGTGCAAATGAGAAGTCTTTCTTATGTGAATAAAAAAAGTTATCTCTGATAGTAGTGCTCTTCCTGATACAGGCTCCCTATGTAAATTTTTTTAGGCAGTTAATGGGGAGGTAAAAATCTCTCCTTGGGTCTCTTGGACCTTACCCATCTTCAGCTCAAAATAATCCACATGCCAAAGTGGCACATTCTGAGGTGAACTGCCCTGATCCCCATCATTTAACGAAGGGTGTGGATAATGGTGCCACCCACTGGTAGGACAATTTGTTGGTGTAGAACTTTGATTTTTGTTTTGTTTATACTATGAAGCCCAAGTCCCCTGTTTCATATTATGAAGAATTCCTTGTTTTTATATCTGAGTAGTCCTCATGGCAGAGATACCAAAGACCTGAACAGTTGTACTCCTTCCATCTGCACTGGGAGGTTTCTCTCTCTTTTTTCATCCATTGGTCTGGAAAACATTTTAAAGGACTTAACTATTAATCTATCTGAAGGGACTATGCAAGGTCTAGTCAGAATAATCTTCCTTATAATGGGCAATGTCTACACAGCCAGCCAATAGGAAAGAAAGTTTAACAGTCCTTATGATTTAGAAGAGTAAATATTCTCCAATATTTTCCCAGTGTGACTTGAAACTCCATGTACCCATTTCTCTGCTCATTCCTGGGAAAGTTCTATTTCTCTCTTCTTTCTAGATCTTGAACAAACATGCTTCTGAAAACCCTAAATAAAGACTCATTTGATTTTAATCATGGAACAAACACTTCTTTAAGGATCCCAGCAGATGATGCTGCATCAAAATTGTCTTATATACATGACTGGAAGGATTTTCCCTAATTCTTCTGCTTCTCTGCTTGGAAATTCCCTATTATAGATGTACTCAGCAAAGCAATAACATTTAAAATGCAGTGCTCCACATGGGAGAAATATTTCTTAAGGAAAGATAGCTTGCCTCCTTTCTTTCCTTCCTGCACTACTCTATTCATATTGAGTGCCATGCCCTGTCCCCAACTCTGTGCACATACCCGGGGCATACATAATCCATCCACCCAAGTGTCTTGCTGGCCATACCCTTCTTGGAAATACCCAGAGACCCCTGCCCCCATCTCCTGTCCTGTGACATTTTTGGACCAGGCTAGATAATTTAATAAACTATTTTTAAGGTGTTAAAGATTGATAATTATTTCATTGATTCAAAAATACTTATTGTCAAAAAACAAAAACAGTAATTGTCTGGAGGCTGAGGGTATAGTGGAAAGAGCATTGTATTAAATTAAAGGAAGCTACAATTCTAGCCTCCTCTTCTTGAAGACTTGGAGAGGAGAGGTATGGCAAGGAACACAAACTTTTTTCCATATGAGGAAAGCCAGGGAATTCTGAACAATTAAGATGCAAGTAAGGGCACCTGGGTGGCTCAGTCGGTTAAGCGTTCGAGTTCGGCTCAGGTCATGATCTCACAGTTTGTGGGTTCAAGCCCCATATCAGGGTCTGTGCTGACAGCTCAGAGCCTGGAGCCTGCCTCAGATTCTGTCTCCCTCTCTCTCTGCCCTTCCCCCGCTTGTACTCTGTCTCTCAAAAATAAACATTAAAAAATAAATGAAGTGTAAGTAAAGTAGAATGCATGTTAAATGCATGTTAAATGCATTCAACACAGTTGGAGCTTCATTTTGTGGTCACAGGGGAGTTGCTGAAGGTTTAGTTGAGAAGAATTTTATAACCAGAGTTGTAATCTAGGATAGGTATGCAGGAATAGAGTACAGAATCAGTTGCACTTAGGAGCATGGAAGTAGCAAGACAAGTTAGCTTTGCCTCTGCCCTCTCCATCTGGCTCAAAGATAGCATGGACGCCTGAACAGATCAGTGATTATGGAATATAGGAGAACTGAGTGCAACATAGGCATCTCTCTGACTCTGTTCTCAGGATATTTGGCTACTCCTGCTATCTCTCTTTCCCCACATGCATTT
This sequence comes from Neofelis nebulosa, assembly GCF_028018385.1. Lineage (NCBI taxonomy): Eukaryota > Metazoa > Chordata > Mammalia > Carnivora > Felidae > Neofelis > Neofelis nebulosa. The sequence continues at coordinate 72,109,348 of NC_080785.1, read as the reverse complement.
TTGCCTGGTTTGTCCTCAGAAACAGTTATAAGAATCTCAAGAGTACTTGCAAGCAGGCCCAGGACAGACGTGGGAAGCATAAAGATACCAGTTCCAACCAAGAAGTATTTTTTTTTTTACTATTTACTCTTTTCTACTCAGAGTGGCATAATTGGATTGTAAAAAAGAACAAAATGGTGAGTGACAGACCGAAGCAGTCATTTCAACCAATCTCCTCAAAGTACAGAGGAGGTAACTGAGTCACTGAGATGTTGAAAGGCTTGTCCAAAGTCACACACTGAAAATAAGAGTGAGTCCAGCCTCCTGGCTTCCCCTTGAGTGCCATTTTCAGGCTTCCACCAAGAGCTTCCTGACAGCAAGTTGTGTTTTTCCAGTGACAAAAGTATCCAAGGTCACTTTAGGATAGAGATTCTCACCCGGGGCTAGGGAAAGGAGGGAACTAGAAGATGTCAAGAGGCAGTCCATCAGTGTCTCAGTTACTACAAGGCTTTGTCTGATAATCATCAAGTTCCTGCAATCCCTGGGTATCCTACACTAAAAGGCTTGAATAGCCATTTCAGGATTGAAAACCACTGAACTTGACACTGTCAAACGTTTCTCTACACGGTTACCATTGTTAGAGATGATTGAGATCACAGGTAAGCTGAGTCTGTGCTCAACCCCATGAAACAGGAGCATGTTCTCCAAACCCCTGGTCAGTTTGGTTTCTAATTCACCACAAAAATTAGGGTTTTTGAAAAATATCCCTTCTCTTTTTAGTGACTGTGAAAACTTAGGGAGTTTCATTTGACTGTCAGTTTTACTTTGCAACCTCTGTGGAGGGAAGAGCATGAGGCATAGAAAGAAGTATGGAGGGTGTCCAAGAAGGTCAGACTTTACTCAGTGTTTGCTAGTTCAAGGTTGGGGGAGGGAAGGGAGAACTGTTTAAATGCATTTAGAAGTATTCACACATTGTATTAATCAAAAAAAATAATGGGATGCCTGGGTGGCTGAGTCAGTTCAGCATCCGACTTCAGCTCAGGTCATCATGTCACAGTTCATGAGTTCAAGCCCTGTGTCAGGCTCTGTGCTGACAGCCCAGAGCCTGGAGTCTGCTTCAGATTCTATGTCTTCTTCTCTCTCTCTGCCCCTCCCCTGCTTGTGCTCTCTCTCCAAAATAAATAAACAAACATTTAAAAAAAAAGAAATAAAAAAATCACAAGTGACATCTAGACAACTGGTTTTTAAAAAGTGATTTGTCTTTAAAACTTTCCATTTGAACAGGAAATTATAGAGTGGTAGAGTGAAATAGCACTGAGAGGGGGCCAGGTTTGGTCCAGGTCTGGCCTTTGCTGGCAGGGTGGCTATTTTGCGGGCATGTAGCCTCACCACCATCCGAGAGATGAGAAAACTAAACATCCCCTCACAGCCTCCTGATAGTTGATATGTATTACAGATCAGAGCACTTAACTCTTCGAAGTTCCAAGAACTGCCAAATTCACAAAGCTGGTAAGAAAAGAGCCAAAATTCAAAATTCAGGTCAGCTCATTTCAAGGATGACACTCTACCAACTGTACTAGTGATTTTCAATCTTGATTCCATGGTCATCTGCAAGGTATTGGGGTGGGGATGGAAGTGAGTGGCAAATGAGTAGGGATCTAGAATCTCCCACTCTGACTTCAGCAAGAGTGGCTGTGAACAGCGATCATTTGTATATATTGACATTTCATACATAACGTTGTTCAGGAAATTATTTTCTAGCTAAAAAATAGATCAGAGATCTCTCCTATTATATTATACTGACTTCTGACATATGCCTTTAGTTTCTCAAGCAGTGTCATTGCAATAAATTTTTTCAGTCATAATGGAAATATTCTATATCTGCCTTGTTCAGTACAATAGCCAGTAGCCATCTGGGGCAATGTGGGTAGTGTTAAAAGCAAATGAATTTTTAATTCTGTTAAATTTTAATTAATTTAAATTTAAATAGCCACATATGGCCACTGGCTACTGTATCAGACAGTACGATAATCTTCAGCAATAGATGAGGAGAGAAGGCCCTAGGGATAGCCAACATTGAGCTATGATAATGACAAAACTTGCGTTTTAAAGTTAAACACCATTCGGCAAGAGTAATACGAAGCTGAGGTGCTTTCACTTCAAAAATAAAAAAAAATGAAATAATCAGATAGTGTGGCTTCTATTTGTTTGTTGTAATTGTTTCCCAGAGCTGATTAAATGGCTGTTCTCATCATTATAATAATGGAAACGCAGGAGAGTTCTAGTTGAGGATATCTGTGTTCTCTGAATAGCAGTTTGCTTACACTGAAACAGAAGCTCTGTTTGTCTTCGTAAGTTATTTTATATTCCTCTTGGTATTCACAAACAGGTGATTTCCTAATGTAGCAATTTTTCCTGTCTATAGGATAATGGAAAAATGAATCACAATTTGCTTGTTCTCACATGCTTTGAAAGCAGACCACCCTCTTCTCCTGGGCTCTGTTCCTCTCCCACCTCTGCTGATGAAAGCCCGGACACCTGCCGGTCAAATGAGCCCACCATGAAAGAAGCAGGGCCAGGAGCAAAGAGGCCAGAGAGAAGTCTTCACTTCAAATCACAGCCCACAGAAGTGAGAAAGTATTCAAGACAAATGTCTGTCTCTGATGGATTATGTTACAGCTGTCTTCTTTCTCAGCCACCGAATAAACACAAAATCAGAGTTCATTTTTTTCACCTGATTCCAGTTCAGTTCTCTCCCCATAAGTGTAGCCTTCCCCACCCCCCTTCATATCTCAGTGAATCGGGAATCAGGCCACCTGACAGCAGAGGTTGGAGCAATCATTTCTCATATTGTCATCTGATGAATGCCTGAACAATGCTTCATTTAAACAAAATCTGAGTCTCGCAGCTTCTAAATTCCAGTACTTTTTCCCCAAGCCATTCCACAGTGGGTCTGCATTAATTCATTCAGATACACTGGAGTTAGACATCAAAATAAAAATATTCTGAACAAGATCATTCCTCTCCATTGAAATAGAAATGGGTCAGTGGCTCAAACGTGGAAGATAGAATGTAGAACCCATACTGAAATAGGACTTAGTAATGTAGAATTCTTCAGGGATACTGCCTACTGACTTTTACCCACCACAGTTGTGACTGCAGTCATTAGGCAGGGTCAACCAAACCCAGAGTGTCTATGTTGATTCTCTCACGTAACTAATATTTATAGTTAATGTAAGGATATTCCTTTATACCTGGCATCCTGACAAGTTGTCTGGGTAGTACTGATAGACAAGACAAGTCTCTGCTCTCACAGACCTAAGATTTAATAAACAAGATAATTCAAGATTTTGTGAACATTAAGGGCAATGAATGAAAAAAAAATAGGGTGCTGTTGAGGAGGGGGTGTGGCTACCTTCAATGGGGTGGTCCAAGAAGTCCTTTCTGGGTGCTGAAGATGATGCTGACATTGAGACCTGAAGCAGGACCAGAAGTAAGTTATGGAATTTTCTTGGTGACGTGGATCTAAATGGAGCATCAGAAAGGAAAGAGCTGAGGCAGAGAAGAGACTGCCATGATGGAGAAAATGTGACCAATGTATACAGCTGGAGATGAGCTTGAGAGGTGACAGGAGGAAATAGATTCTCCAGGATTCTGAGGGTCGTAAGGAGTGAGCTGCATTCCCAAGTGCCCTGAAGCTGTGCTTGGGTTATAAGCAGGAAGGTAGAATAACTACAAGACTTCATGAAAATGACAACAGGGCATTTTAAGCATGACAGAACCAGAACTCTGTAGGAGGTTAGGTTCTCCTCAGGAGGCAGGAGGAAACTCATAGTCCATGTGGCTAAGAAAAAATTAGGGGCTCAGCTGTCTTTTGCTCCTGTGAGTTCCACATTTGGAGCCTGTCACACGAGCCTCCTCCTTTGCACTTGCTCATTGAGTCCTGAAGGTCCAAGCCTGATTAAGTCAACTGCTATTCCCTCTATCTGGAATGAGATTCTCCCTCTACCCATATGCTCCACACTTTCTTGCTTTCTTCAGGTCTCTGCTCAAATTTCACATTATCATAGGAGATTTCTCTGACTATGCAATCCAAAACAGACCTTTTGTCCTTCCCTTTCAATCCCCCTTACTCTGCTTTATGCATCTTTATTTTTCTTCATAGCAATAATCACTACATGACATGTTACATATTTATCTGTTTATCTGTTTTTAGTCTGTCTCTTGAAAATAGAATATAAGCTTATGGAGGGTAAGGCCTTTGCCAGTGTCATTCATTGGTTCATCCTCCATGTCTGTATTAGTGTCTGGCACATTGTGGGTGGTTGGTAAACATGTGCTAAAGGAAGTACAGCCATCGTCCTTTGTCCTTTTATATTTGAGAGCCTGGAATCTTAGTGATCACAGCACCAAGGAACCTAGTAGATCCTGGTATGTGTTTGTTGAATAACAAAGGGGGACATGATTTACACACATAGAAAATCAACTAGAGAGCCACCCCAGCAGAATAGCAGTTGAAAGACAGAGAGTCCCCTCTTTATCTAAGCCCTCAAAGCAGAGAAATGAGTTCTCTGAAGTATAACACGTGTCCCCTCCAGCAAGCCTTCCCTAACTGATCCAGTCCAAACTAGGTTTGTGTTACTTTTATAATTGCTGCCAGACCTCATATCACTTGAAAGTTTTCCAATGCTTTAAAACAGGGACCACTTCTTGGGAACTGGGGCTGTATCATATATTCTCATACATACCAACCCAGTGCCTAAAACCATGTGAGGAAAGTAAATAGTAGACATAGTATTTTCTAGGTATGCTCTGGTTAATTAACAAGCAATTTTGTTCCATTTCCATTTCTCTAAACCATAAGCAACTTAACTATGTTTTTGCACTCTTATTTGCATATCTACTTACAATGTCATCGTGTTTTACATATATATGTTCATTTTGCTTACACAAAATGAAGCTATTTTTCTGCAATCACCGGAATACTGTTAACATCCAGAGCCTAGAGTTTCCCATCTGGTAGCAAATCCCACAACAAAGAGCCTTTTTGGAAGCTTGGTTAATCCTCTAAAGAGATGTATTTCACAACTCAACTTTTATCTGATGTCAACAGAAACATATTTTTGCAGAATGTGGCTCATATGCAAGTATACTGAATTCCTAGTTTAAAATACAGAAAGATGGAAGGGGTTGTGAGTAAATTTGAAAAGGGAGTGTAGTCTATTAAAGCCTCTGAATGGCCTTGGGCCATGACCCCCTTGGCCAAGGCTCTAAAGAAAAAGGCTTCCAATCAGTTAATGGGGCCAATATTTTCTAAGCCCTTTCTCTGGGGAAGACCCCCTGCTGGAACAGTGAAAGGAGTTCAGTTGGAAAAGATAGACAAAAAACAATAGAATAGAAGCAAGATGAATTTCTTCTTTTTTCCTAGATCACTATTTCACTCTTTCTGTTTTTGCCTCAAATCTCTATGCCTCTTCCCTACCTCTCACTCTCAACTGAACTGGCTTCTCGTTTCATTCAGGGGGTAAAAATAAGAGGCAGTGAGTATCAAATTTCCACAAGCACTGCCACCACCACCATTTTTATCACCACGTCTACCAAGATATCAGCATTTGGGCCCATCTATTCTGAATTTTCTCCCATTACAATGGATAAATGGTCCTATCTAAGACCAACCCCCCTCTTACCTGTTGACAGACACCACTGCTGCAGTTGTCCTCTCTCACGTGTGTCAGCAAGGTTCCTGTCTCTACTGGATCAGTACATCACCACAAAAACAAATGTAGGATCTCCCACTCACATGTCTTCTAGCCACTTACTGAGCTCTCTGCCTCCCCATACACTACACACTAGAAATAATTGTCTATATTTGCTGTTTCCAATTCCCCTCCTCTCATTCAACTCACTCTTCTCAAGCTTTTGATCCCATGAATCCACCAATGATGGAGTCTCCAATGACCAGATCATTGCTGATGCAAAGACAGATTTTTAGTCAGCAGCATTTTTACAGCTGGGCACTCCCTTCCTTCCTGAAACACCTTCTTCCCTTAGTTCTGTGTTTTGGGCCTCCTTTCCTCCCACTGGTTGCTCCCACAGTCTCATGCATTAGCTTTTCCTCATCTCTCCAACACTCAAGTGACCCCAGGATTCAGTTCTCAAACTTCTTCTCTTTTCTGTTCTCATTCCATCTAATGAATTTAAGGTGCCTTCTAGACAGTGGCAATTTCCAAATATATACATTTCCCCCTGTATATTGGACTCCTACATCCATTTACCTACATCATACCTCCACATATATATCCAGTAGTGTTTCAACCTCAACAAAACCCAAACCAAATTCTTGATTTTATTCTCAAACTTGCTCCTCTCACCATCTTTGTCCAGTAAATGGAAAATCTATTATTCTAGTTACTCTAATATTTTAAAACATTAAAATATAAGCCCCTTGGGGACAGGGTCTTTGTGTAGTTTATTTTCCACATCTACAATGGTGCCTGACATATAGAAGAGAGCTAACAAATGCATGCTAAGTGAGGTAAGTGAGGTACTGCCATAGAGTTATATGAAAAGGACATCAGAAAAAGGTCACTAATCCTAAATTTAAGGCAAGAGGAGGAGGAGCAATTCTTCATAATTACTTCATGAGAAAAAGTTTTAATTTGATGTGAAGGACTAGCAAAAATTTGACAGAAAAATAAGGAAGAAACATTCTTGGCAGAGGGAACAGCATGAGCAAATATAAAAAGGTGTGAAAATGTGTGTTATGTTTACGGAACCAGAATCATGTCACTAAGGTATAAGGTAAATAAGACAGCAAATTGGGAGATAATTCTGGCAGTTTAAGGCTACTCATCTAAGGAGAATCTCATTAAGAAACTTGGAATTTGCAGTACCCGGGGAGCTCAGTCTGTTAAGCATCAGACTCTTGATTTCGGCTTAGGTCATGATCTCTCACTCTTATGAGCTCAGGCCCCACATGGTTCTGCACTGATAGTGTGGAGCATGCTTGAGATTCTCCCTCTTTCTCTGCCCTTCCCCTGCTCACACTCTCTCTGTCTCTCTCAAAATAAGTAAATTAATTTTAAAGAATAAAAAGGAAAGAAAGAAACTTGGAATTTATATTATAGACAAAAAGAAAGCTATAAAGATTTTTAAGCACGGTGATGGGGATATAGTAGATGATTAATCAATGTGTCCAGAGAAACAAAAGCAAGAGCAGTATGGGTGAAATATTGGGGAAGCCAAGGGGAGAATATGGAAGTATGGAAATCTATGGCAATAGTTGAATAGAGATGGAAAAGCATGCGCTAAACTGTGATACTAAGAATGGCCAGTAGAGGGAAACTATAGGAGCGGCTGTAGAAACAGAAATGTTGATGACAAGTTAAGGGTGAATAAAGGCACAAAAGGTCACTAACCTCCAGATTTCTTCTCTGACACCCTGAAATCTTTTAGAACAACTAGAAGAAGTACATCCCAAGTTTCTGGCAGTCTCAGATGCTGTGAGACAGATGAGGAGGAAACAACCTATAGGCAAGGACAGGCTGCAGACATGTGGGTGGAAGCCTGTCCACAAAATTTGCATTCATCTCTTCTGCTCAGTGACCCCATGTGGTAGTCAAGTAGCTGTTTTCCCACCACACTGGCATTACTTTCAGGTGAGATTCCATCATAGGGAACTTAGTTGAAGGTCAGATTGGAAGTGAGAGAAAACTTCATTATTACTTTCTCTATAATCAGCCTGGTTTTCAAGAAAGAAAGGAAAAGTTTTTCACTGTCTCCCCCCTGCACCACATGCCTCAATTCTGCCCTGAACCTCCAATTCTTGCTTGTCCTATTAATTTTATATTAAGCTATGTTATGGTTTAAAGATATTTGGAGGTAGAAGCTAGTTGGAAAGCTCACCATCATTCATGAAACCATTAGTATTGAGAAGAATGTGTTGAGTTTCTTTTTTTTAATTTTTAAAAAATGTTTTTATTTATTTTTGAGAGAGAAACAGAGTGAGTGGGGGAGGGAGAGAGAGAGAGAGAGGAAGACACAGAATCTGAAGCAGGCGCCAAGCTTCGAGCTGTCAGCACAGAGCCCAATGTGGGGCTCAAACTCATGAGCTGTGAGATCATGACCTGAGCCGAAGTCGGACGCTTAACCAACTAAGCCACACAGGCACCCCTATGTGTTGAGTTTCAAACTACAAATTTATAAGTAAACTTTAATACCTGGTCAATTAACAACAGGAAATAGGATTCCTTGTTCTGCTCTTTGTATTTCCACTTCTCTGTCAGATATTCTTTATTATGCAGCTTCTAAGAGGGCATGAAGTTAACAATAAAAATTATATTAATAATAGAGTGAGTTATTAAAATTTAGTTTAATAGCCACTATATTTGTGATGATAATTATAGTTATGACTAACTGTGACTATAACAGGCATTGTAATCATAATAACCTCAAGGGTAGTTTAATGCTAATTGCTCCATCATAAAGAAATGAGAATATAGAACTGTAAGTGAATATACTTATGATTGTAATGCAAAATAACATATGTGGATATTAGTTAGTAGATATTAATTAGCCGTCTCCGCGAAACTGGAGCAAAGACAAATTTTGGTGAATCCAGATTTGGTTCAGATCTTCTTTAGGTCTCCTGAGAAAAAAACATCATTCCTGAAACTAAATGTCTTATGTTGAAACTGATTTGAGACTTATGGAATGTCCTGATAAGATATTGGGACCTTCTTTAATTCCAAGTGGGCTAGAGATAGAAAATATCTTGGACCATAATCCTTGAAGCCCCCTAATGAAAGAAATTGCCCCTCCATCAAGATTATATAAAAATACCTACAAATAGAACTTCCGGGGGCAGGGGGGGCACATTTCTACTGAAAAGACTCCTAAAGCACTGTCCTCTTTTCATGCCCCTTCATACAAGCTCTAGGGAACTTGTCAGTCTTGTGAGAACAATGAAGTATATGTGCCTAATACTTATGGATATGGGTGAGATTTTACAATTCACAAATAAATCTTATAAAAATCAGCATACTTACGCACTGATTATTTGTCTTTAACTCTATCTCACCTTACTTTTCCTCCTTTCCCAGAAAGATGCCATTTTGTAAAAATTCCATGAATGGCATGAAAAACCCAGTAACATGGGGTCATTTGGTCCACCATTAGACATCCAAGGTAGAAGAAGACAAACTGAGCCAACATGATCTTCATTAGATACAAGAAAATGTCAAGTACCACATTTTAAAAATAAACACACGATATACTCATTTTCACACATATTTGCTACAGATGGAAATTTCATTTCATGATGGCTGGTTGTGGACCCTGGCCAAGGGCTTGTAAATACCAAGAAGACATCATTGTATAAGACGGCCTCCATAATAAGCCACAGAAAGACCCCACGAACACCACCAGAGCTGGTTTCTAAGAAAATATTTGACAATAATGAGGACATCAAGTTTCTCCATTTGAACCAACATACACTGTTGGAACCATAATAAAATCTTTGTATAAGAATTTTCAAGGAAATTAAGAATAAGAGTAACTCTTAACAGAAAAGACCTAGTAGAGAAGGGAAAGAAGGAAGAGAAGATTTACTACTGATTTTCAATGGGATGAAGTTAAGTAAGTTTCAGTTACATCATGAGTGAGAGCATAAGAGGTCTTGAATTGATTCTCAATCTGTTGTGAATATGCCAGCCAAGAATTTTCCAAAGCTTTGTTGGCTCTCCACACTCAGATGCCTTCTCAAGCCTCAAAGGCCCTCTCACCAGTAGAGGATGCTGTTCTTCCATGCATAGCAAGCCCCCACCCCACTCTTCATCCCAATTCCATCCAGAAAACCATCCACGTGGGAAGGGATTCCTATTGGGCCATTTTGTAAGTGTGTTTTTACACTTCAAACAAAGACAAGAGAATCTTTCACTTAGCTAAAGTTACTTTAAATATTTTGGTGGTGATTTCTAAATCTGTCATTTGTAAGGAAGTGAAAATAATGGAGGCAAGTGGGAATGAATTAAATGCGGCTGCCTAAGATATAAATATCAGCCACTGTTTTCTCTTGTATGAATTTCTTGTACCCATTAATGAATCTGAAAACAATGCATTTCAATGAAGGGAGGGTGCTTCTTGACTTGATCAGAATTTTCCCTTTGGTGAATAATGAGGCCAAAGTAAAAGCTGTGGGCTGAAGAACAAATAAAAGCAAGACAGTCATTCAAATTAATTCTAAAAAAGAAAAAAAAAAGCTGAAGGGGGAAAATCTATCTCCAAGGGAAAATGAAAAAAAAAGAAGAAAGGAGATGGAATTTGCCAGGTGGGAAGCAGAGAAACACATAAAGCCTGAGGAAATGAGTATAATAAAAAGGAAAATAAGAAAAGTACTTGTTCCTCTGAAAAGAAGAGCTTGTAAAAATATAAGCAGGATAAAATTATACAGGAACCCTTTCTCTCCCAATAAGTAGCCTTTCATTCATTTGACAAGCATTTCTTGAGTGCCTCACACTTACAGAGAACACCAGAAGTTCAGGCACATAGCTGAATGGCACCAGGTCCAGTTTCCAGGAAGCTTAGCATCTAAGAGCACAAATACACCATATAGAAATTATAAAGTAAAGAAGAAAGTAATAGATGTCGTGAGAGAAATGGGTATCAAGTATTACACATGACAAGAAGAGAGGGAGTTGTCTCTGTGTTGATGGATGTGTCAAGGAAGAGCTCATAAAAGGGACAGGTTTTCAGTTTGACTCTAAAAGGATGAGTAGGATTTCAATAAGAGGATTTGGGCATTCTTTATAGAAAGAAGAAATGACATGATTAAAGGTTCAGAGTTGGGAAAGTAATTTGTTTTTACTGTAAGTGCTTGAGGAAAGAAGGAGTGGGATGCCAGACTGGTAAGAGGCTCTTACAAACCAAATCATGAAGACCTTGGAAAGTCAGGCTAAGTGTAGACTTTATTCTGCAAGCAAAAGTTTCTTATCTGGGTTGTGCATAATTTTCAAGAGGCCCATAAAACTCCTTGTGTATCATTGTGATTGTGCTTTTTTTTTTTCTGGGAAGAGAGCCATTAGGTTTTTTGTTGTTGTTGTTGTTGTTGTTTTAAATCAGAATCTCAAATGAATCCATAGCTTGAAACAATTTAGAACATAGAGAAGACACCTCTTATAGAGTATCTGCCCAGCTCCCAAATTCTCTTCTTTTTGGGATACTGACCTTGACATACAAGGATATGACCTCTAGGGCCAAAGCTGTATAGTCTGACCTTGCCACAGTGGTTGCAGTTGCATGAAGCTGGGGAAACAATTGATCCTGGCTAACACAATCAGATCCCAAGAGTATACAGATGTGAACTGAAAACTCTGGAGGCTGGGAGTGTGGGAATTAGAACTCGAGACAAAATATTCATGAATTCCTTATTTTCAGGTATCTATCAACTACTTTGATTTCTGTCTTCCGTGGTGCTGAGTTGTTCAAATCTTTCTTGAGTTCTTTGCAATAACCTCAGTATCCTTCCAGTTCCCTTTTCTCTCTCTCTCTCTCTCTTTTGTTTTTGTTTTTGTTTTTGTTTTTGATTGGCTAGCCAGAGGTGATCTCTTTCACTTGTAGCCAAAAGAACTCTGATTGATATAGAAACTGTATTTCAAATACTGAAATGAGGCAGTGAAAAAGTATTGAAATGTTGGCATAGAAGCATGGCATTATCTAAAAACTATTTTAGAAACAGCAGAGTTGTCTTTAAGTTTTCTCTCTTTCTCCAGTCTTCAACATCAAATCAACATTCATCCGTTTTGTCTGCACAAGATGTCCAGTATCCATCCCCACTGCAGCCATCCTAGTTCAGGTCTCAATTGATGACTCTTCTTGTAGACCATTGAAATGAGCTAACTCTGGACTCTAATCCATTCCTCGCAGTGCTGACAAGTGTTCTCTGCAACTTGTATATGATTATAGGCATCAGCTCAAAAATTTTAGCCTACACATTTTTAGTGAAAAGGCCTAAACTGGGGCGCCTGGGTGGCGCAGTCGGTTAAGCGTCCGACTTCAGCCAGGTCACGATCTCGCGGTCCGTGAGTTCGAGCCCCGCGTCAGGCTCTGGGCTGATGGCTCGGAGCCTGGAGCCTGTTTCCGATTCTGTGTCTCCCTCTCTCTCTGCCCCTCCCCCGTTCATGCTCTGTCTCTCTCTGTCCCCAAAATAAATTAAAAAAAAAAAAAAAAAAAAAAAAAAACGTTGAAAAAAAAAAAAAAAAAAAAGAAAAAGAAAAGGCCTAAACTCTCCAGTCCAGCACTCAAAGCTCTTCACAGTCTGGCCACAATCTACCTTTCCAACATTATCAATGATAGATAATACTCTTAAAGTGACCAGACTCCACTTCAGATCAGGTCCTGGCCTCCAAGTCTCTACACACACTGCCCCCTATGTTTGAAATGATACTTATTTTCTTTTTACCCTGGTCATTCAACATAGGTTTCATCTATGTTGTCCTTCCCTGCTCCATCCAGGCAAAATTGTTCTCTCCAGATTTTTTGTATTCTTATAGCAGAGGATTTTATTTCATTTTGACATAGTATAGCTATTTATTCACCTCTGCCTCCCTTTCTATTCTATAAGCTGTTCAAGAGCATGTCTTTTTATTTATTTTTATTTATTTTATATTTAGGACCTAACACAATGCCTTTCAAAAGTGGGTACTTGGTAAATATTTCATGGATATGCAGAGGAATTGGTAGATATAAGAATTAATGAAGGCAATAAAGAAGACATTGGGGAGAGGTATAGAGAAGACCTAGTATGTAGCATTGCCAATTTCAAAACAGTCAAGAAGAAGGGATTGGTCAAGAGTACCTAAGACTGGAGACAAGTCAAAGAAAGGATGAAGGGTGGGGAAAGCTCACTGGCTTCAATGTGAAGAGGCAACTGCTAAGATACATTCATAATGTGGAGGAAAGTGGCTGAAGAGGTGAAAATGCCATTATGTGAGGAAGGTGGGAAGAAAGCAGAAGAAAAAGAAACAGTTTACTTCTTTGGGAAGTAGGGAAAGAAAATGAGGTTAATTGGGGGGGGGGGGGGGGACAGTCTAGTCCAGTAAGGCAAGGAGTGAAATCAGAATGGTCCTAGAGAAGGTGGAAGTTGGTGGTGTTGGCATTGCCAAGAGAGAGAAAAGCCTCCTCTTTGAAATAGAAAATAGATCTGGATAACAACAATTATTTTGGAAGAAAAATGAGATTTCTTAAATCCAAGAAAAGAATAAATAGAACTGCAGTCCCCGGTGTTATCCATTTTCACTCAGTAGTACAAAGAGTATTTCCATTGCCTCTATCAAGAACTCTCCCCCAAGCAAAGTTCATCCAATATAGAGTCAGGACAAAGGTAGAATAACTATAATTTTGTAAATGGGAGACGTTAAGGACATGAAGACAGCAAAGATCACTTGAATTGTATCCGTTTCACGTCAAGGGCACCCTTATAATCACATTTAGTTACACATGGATGGGCTGTGGAAACAGCTGGGTGGACCTTAATTTAATTTAACTAATTGATTTATTGGTTTCATTAATTGCTGTCAAAGGATACAAATACTGTCCCCAAGGGCCACAGTTTAGTTGGTCATCACTACAGCTTCTAGAAAAGTAATTGGATTTCTTAGTTTAGCCCTGGAGGTGAGCTATCGAAGAGCTAGTAGGATTTAACAATATAGTGCCATGGAAAATAAAGACAGAGGACTACCTATTGATATAAACAGTGCCTCCTTCTTTCTCATTCTCCTCAGTGGCAAGGTCTTTTTCCATTAGTCTTCTTTAATTCCTTTTTATCAGAGTAAATTTCCTTCATTTCCTCTTCAAGAACTCTCTCTACTATCTGTTTCTTTGGATTTCATCTTTTATTTTTAACGTTGGCTTTTCTCTAATTATCTTAGGTGCCATCGAATCTTCTTTATACATAAATGGGATATGAATCAATAAATAATTTATAAAATTGTTAACTCAGAAACTGACGGTTTGGTTTTCCCAGTTACATTACAGCCTTTGGACATAATGCCAGAGCCCAAAACCTTGAGTTACAGATGTTTCTCCTTCTTTCTTACATAAAATGAACACCTACCCAATTTTTAAAAAAATAAAAATATCAAGTATTGAGAAGAAAAAATAATTTAGAATCCCAGATTTCTTACCTTTGGATGTTTTCCCTATGTGTATAGATATGCCTGAATCTCAAGAAGGAAGAACTATAAGTAAAACTTTCAGTGGCTGCTTTACTCTGTAACCCACCAAGACATAAGCAGCACTTTTGGGTTTTTTTTTATTGATTTTGGTTTTTATTTATTTTTGAGAGAGAAAGAGACAGAGTGCAAGCAGAGGAGGAGCTGAGAGAGAAATGGAGACACAGAATCTACAGAATCTGAAGCAGGCTCCAGACTCTGAACTGTCAGCACAGAGCCTGATGCAGGGCTTGAACTCATGAACCATGAGACCATGACCTGAGCCAAAGTCGGACGCTTAACCAACTGAGCCACCCAGATGTCCCCATAAGCCGCACTTTTAAACCTTGAAACAAAATCAGGGAGGAAAATGTCTTCCCTCCTTCCATCCTCTTTTCCTCCTTTGCTCTCTCCCTTCCGTCCCTACCCAGATTTGGCATGCCTAGAACCTGTGTCAGTGCCCAGTAAAAATTAACAGTGCCAGACACGGTAGCCAATATATCTAGGAGAACATAAGTGACTCGAGATGGGGAACTGTAATGCTGGGCAAAACAGAGGCTGTGGTGTGCAGAGCTGTAGCAGCATTCAGGGGAAGTTGCTTAACCCAGCACGCATAGGAAACATCCCCTGGAGGTACTTTCCAAAAGATTTGGTAGAAGGATGAACATTTTGAGCCACTTGAGTCCAATATCAGTCATATAAATAAAATAAGCCAATGAAATTTGAGCCATGGCCATTGATATGACCTCATTCATCTACAAAGTCTTATAGACCCCAGGGAAATTCAGGTGTTAGTTGGGACATTCTTAGATACTCAAGGCCTAATAAATTTGTGCCCCATTTCATAATGTGTGTTCTCCCCTTGCCATGCCCCTTCTGTAATTAATGGATATGCCCAGTACAAAATGCAGATTTCCTTTTTAAATATTTAAACTTTGATTCCCAAATTAATTTAGGACTCCATTTCTTCTGAAAGCATATATAAAAACTGTCTTACACTGGCAGGATGAATGCAACAATGTGTATTGTGATTAATGCAGGAATAAAAAGGCTGAAGACATAGGGACAATCCCAACATATCAATGTCAACCCATAGTCTTGAACAAAGGTTTTATAAGAGAAACTCTCTATGTCCAAAGGACTCCTAGAAAGAAGCATGTGTGATTTAAATCTATAGTTTCCAGCTCTCCTATTTAGTTTGTGGTTAAACACTGACTCCCATGGTATTTTACACTTGAATAATTTTATTTTACACACACACACACACACACACACACACACTGGTGCCTTGCTATTATACCATATTGTTGTTTTAATATTAGGGAACTATTGAAATACTAGAATTCAGTCTTTACAAAATGACAATAATGTTACTTTAACTGCCTGTAAAATACAGTTTTCTTACTATAGTGACATTCACATTGAATTGCAACACAATTTTGTATTACACAATTTCTTAAGACCCTTAATATGCTTCTAGCTCTTAGGAGTATGATTTGATTTTAACTGTATACATAAAATGTAAATATAATAACTGCAGATGATATGTTCCATGTAGTGAATCAAATGATCTCTATAGACCAAGAAAGTCAGAAACCTTTGAAAACTACCTCAGTGTTTTCCAGCCAGTGAACTTCATCACTGTGAATATCATCTTGTCAGCGGGGGCCCCTTTACAGAGAACTTGTTAGGCAATGTCTGGTGCAAATACCATTGTAGTAGGGTTTCGAGTGGCTGTGCAGTTACCTAGACTCTCTGGGGCAATCAGCCCTTTTGATAATAATTCTGAAAATTGATTCATGGGCTCTTAAAACTAGAAAGGCTCTTAGAGATCATCTAATATAGCCAAACTCCCTCAATCGGGACCTACTTCTAGACACACACAATGGATCTGGTTCTTCTCTCAGTATTTCCCTTAGTTTTGCTTGTGCAGTACCTTTGCCTGTTCAGAATCCAGAGCTATAGCAGCAGTCTGAATACCTACCTCTATGATGCTTCCAAATTTTATTTCATGTTCATTAAACTGAAAGCTAGCATTTCTATGGCTTAGCTCTTTTTCTTTAATGTGAAGAATGGGAGCCACCAGAACAGAAACTGGACTAAACTGGACTAACCTCAAGGCATTTTGCAGGAGAAACTCAGGCTGCATAGCTCTGAGGACCAGCTGCCCATCACGGAGTGGCTTTCCCTGGAAAACGCTAGTGAATTGGGGGTCAGTCAAAGACCGACAAACCATGAGCTGTTTGCAATATGAGGACCCTAAATCCTGTTCATTCTTCAAAACCCAGTTTAAATATCTCATTCCCCTTCCTAATATTAATAATTAATATCACTTCTTCTGATTCCCAAGTGCTTTGTATACCTCTTTGCTGTGGTTTAAGAATCTCTGCCAGTGAGATTGCGTAGTTTATTGAGGAACATGACTCTATCTTATCAATTGTGTTATCTTCAATGCCTGAAATAGAATAGTTATTTAATAAATGTCTGAATGGAGAAGAAAATGTCAAAGAAAAACATGAAGATAGCATACTCTTTTTATTCAACATCAGGGAGCATCAGGAAAAGAATGTAAAAACGTATGAAATCTCCTCTCCCCCTTGCACAACCAGAAAAGCCTATGAATATAGTCAGATAGTCCTAACCAGTGTAGTAAATTCATTTCTGAAAATGAGGCAAGTTTACATTGTCTCTGCACCTCTGATATCTCTGACCAATGTTAAATTGTTTACTCTTTGTTCAGATAATTCTCAGTGCCACACATCCTCCAATAATGTTAACCAACTGCACACTCGCAGAACGTAGATTGATTGCAGAAAAACGCCAACATTTTCTTTCATAAATACTTTCACACAGGACACAGAACTGTCTCTGCAAGTCACTTTATTAACGTCGTTTGAAAAACAGATTGACTTCAGGAGCTATTGTCTGTGACATTTTGCTGCTGTTTTCCTTCGTCCCGCACTCTGTACTGTAGTCTCCACAAAAGAACACTAGAGGGATCAGCTTCATATTTTTCAGAGGCCTTTGTGTTAACCAAGCCAAGTACAATTATGGCTCTTCCCAGAAGAGGGAAAGAATAATGTTGGCAATAGAGTGTTACCCACCCAGAACCACACAAAAAGCTGCAAATATAACCAAAATGGCTTTCTCAGCCTTTATAAACCCAGAAAGCTACGTGGCATTTTCTGTGGCCAGAGGCAGCACTTGAAGAAATTACCTTTAAAAAGCTGGTTAGAGGTCTGTCGGAGCTTTGAAAGAAACTCAAAACCTGGGGAGGGATTGAAGGAATAAATAAGCAGACTTGTTGTTTAATAAGACTGCCAATTTTTTTTTTTACTTCCAAGGGACAAAATCAAGTAAATGTCAGATTTTTCCCAGCTGGTAAACACATTCAGATTTCAGACGAAAATCCTCCAAAAAGAGTAGGGTTGATAATGACAAAGTAAGAAAAACATGAATTCCTTTTTTTTTTTTTTTCAAAATAGGATAGAAAAATAATTCAGTCATCCTTAATCTGGACATTTTTCCTCTTCACTTCGCCTAAATTGTGGATGTGAATAAAGACATAAATGGATGAAACAGTATAATTTTAGTGTTTATGGATGCATAAGAGAACTAATCAAGCTGGTGATCCAAGTCTGTCAGAACTAACACGGTAACTGAATCAGATAAAATTAAAGGGGAAAAAAAATCCTCGTGTCTGCAGTGTCACTCTGTAGCTTTAATCTGTCAGTTTCAGAAAGACATTGTCAGCTCCTATATTGATCTGGTTAGTGAACTACCTCACTTGCTGATCCTCTCACCCTCCTGGTCCCTGTGGTTTGTCCTGATTAAAATGAAAACCATACTGCTCTAATAATTTGACCCTACCATTTCTCTTCTCAAAACTTTGCAGTGGCTTTTAATTGCACTAAAACCTGGAATCCAATTTAAAATTGATTTGGGGGCTCTAAGTCCATGTCTCAAATGTTCTCATGTCTCTGACCCCACTGCTGGCCTCACTGCTCTCCACAGTCAGGAATGTTAGTCCAGGCAGTCAATCTGCTTGACTCCAATAACATCCTGACATGATTCCCCTCTCTCTTGATTGTACCTTTCTCTTCTCCAATAAATAAACTCTCAGCTGGAGTGCAGCCACAACGGCCTATTTTTGTTGGTCATGCCAGTCGTCATTTATAAGATTTGATGTACAATATATCTTGTCTTGTTTCTTCTGAAATTATAAACTCCATGCTTTTTGACTTCTCGATAAGTCCACAGCCTGGGGGGCTCCAGAAAAGTGGTTGACTCTTCACTGGAGGATATCTGAAAGGAAGCTCCAATGTTTGTTTTTATAAGCCAAGAGTGATAATATAAATTCAAAACTTTCTAGAAAAGCGCTGTGATTCCCTTCAGCCATCCCTCTTCATTCCTCACTCCTGATTTGGTCCCTCCCTGCTCTGTAAAAAATAGAAAAAGAACCCTGGCTTTCCTATATTGTGGAACTTTCCAGCAATGTCCTTCCATAAAAGGGATGGGTCTTGTTTCAGAGCCAAGGGATCTGCCTCCAACAGTTTGGGCTGCATGGTGGTAGGGTTTTTTTTTTATACTTTTAGACAACGTGGAAGTGTCTGGAATGGTGCCTTCATTCCTAGCCATTCTAAGAATTACTCAGTGTTTCAGGGCCCTGAGCCAGTAACCACTGCCCAACCACCTCTGCCACGTTAGCTCTGACGGGGGGAGGGGGCGTGAGCTGTGGGTTCAGGAAGGCCAGAGTGATGGGGTCCCCCATGCTGAGAAACCCATCACAAGACTGACAGTAATTCTGAAAGGCAAAAACACCCACCCTCTAGTTCCTACTACCCCCACTGTCTATAGAACTGTAGCAAGTAAGTTGTTTAGAAATCACCCTCACCTGGGCTTCTCAAAGTTTAAGGTGCCAAGACTCTTAGCAAGGCCGTGACCCACATATCCAAGCCCTGGGCAACCCTGGCCTCAGGCTGCATCCATCCAGACAGGGTTCCTTTTTCCTTCTTTCTTTCTTTTTTTTAATTTTGGGAGATGGCATATGCCTGTCCTCTGCTCTGCTGTTTGAGCCATCTCCTTTGCAGCTACCGGGCTGGTGGATGCTCCCTAACATCACAAGCTCCCCAACATAGAACCCAGGAACTTGAACCAGTAAACGTCAGTGAGTTTGAATTTCTGATGAAATTAACTGTGAAGAAAAAGGTGAGGCTTTGTTGGACTGTATGGGTTCTGCAAGAAAAATGGATCTCTTTGGTTCCAAGAAGTTGGCCTAGGTGTCTAGGTCTAACTGATTCATATAAAGTGCTACTGTCTAACTAGGAAGCTGTAATGTCCTTTTTATATACACACACGTTCATGCACGTGCACGCATACACACACACACACACACACACACACACACACACTGTGTTCACTATGAAGGGGTATCAAGATGGGTTTGAATCTTGCTTGTCTCTGACATTTATGATTCTGACACGTTATTACGCATGAGTCTTAATAAGTTCATCTATAAAATGAGGTAGAACTGATGAAACCCACTCCACTTCCTCATGGTCTATCCTCACTTTTCTAATATTTTAACATGAGTGTTCCCCAGTCTCCCTTGGTAATCTAGTCAAATTCTAAATCACCATTCTGATCACAATGTAATCTTCCTACCGGAAGGGACCTTGTGTGCTGTGTTGCTCTGTGTCTTCACTACCTTAAAATATACTTGGTACAACAAACGTTGGTTGACTTAATGAGAGGCGGGAAAAACTGCTTAGTCTCCAGTCTCAAGTCTGCCACACAAAAAGCTGTAAGTAACCCCCAACCAGTCGTCTGAGCTGCTTTGGCGAGTTTCTTCATCTAGAACAAAGTGTTTGCAGTACAGAGACTCTGGTTCTCGAAGACACTCTTTCTCACTTAGGAGATTATTGCAACCTTCAGTTCTTTTCCCTGCTGAACTTTCATCATCTCAGGCAGTCTTCACATCAAAAAGACATCCCCTGATCATTCAGAATGCAGGCTCCAAGCCCAGCTGCTTCGGTTTGTATCTCAGCCCTCCCAGTAACTAGCTCTGGGTTTGGGGACAGACTCTTCAACCTTCCTGAGCCTGTTTTTTATCTGTAAAATGGAAATAATAATGCTACTACCTCAGGGAGCTGTTGGGATAAGCAGGTGACTACATTCATGTAAAGAATCAGAAAAGTGTGTGATTAAGAGTGGGCACTCAATAAAAGTTCACTATAACTATATGACTGTCTTTCATTCCCATATTTTGAATTTAGATAAGTAAAAGTGACTGGCATTTGGGAATTTTGAATATAATTCCTGTTTTTATTTCAAAATTTTCTCTTTGTGGTCAATGGTAGTCTAAATTCTATACATAGCAATCTAACTGGGTGCCAAGTATAAGGAACATAACTGGTTTTTAAAAAGCCTTGGATACAATATCCATCCTATTTATCAAGAATATGACTAATAGCATCTTCTAAAACTTACAGTGTAGTATGTGTCCTTATGCTCATCCTAAGCCACAAATCGAAGGACTTCAACCAAGTTCACCCGGTCTTGACTTCTATATCTTTATCCTCATGAGAGAGATTTTTTTTAATATGAAATTTATTGTCAAATTGGTTTCCATACAACACCCAGTGCTCATCCCAACAGGTGCCCTCCTCAATGCCCATCACCCACTTTCCCCTCCCCTGACCCCTATCAGCCCTCAGTTTATTCTCAGTATTTAAGAGTCTCTTATGGTTTGGCTCCCTCCCTCTCTAGCTTTTTTTCCCCCTTTCCCTCCCCCACGGACTTCTGTTAAGTTTCTCAGGATCCACATAAGAGTGAAAACATATGATATCTGTCTTTCTCTGTATGACTTATTTCACTTAGCATAATACTCTCCAGTTCCATCCACGTTGCTACAAAAGGCCATATTTCATTATTTTTCATTGTCAAGTAGTATTCCATTGTATATATAAACCACAACTTCTTTATCCATTCATCAGTTGATGGAAATTTAGGCTCTTTCCATAATTTGGCTATTGTTGAGAGTGCTGCTATAAACATTGGGGTACAAGTGCCCCTATGCATCAGCACTCCTGTATCCCTTGGGTAAATCCCTAGCAGTGCTATTGCTGGGTCTTAGGGTAGATCTATTTTTAATTTTTTGAGGAACCTCCACACTGTTTTCCAATGGCTATACCAGTTTGCATTCCTCATGAGAGAGATTTTGATCTCCCTATATTTAACATCAGTTTTATTACTTTCTTCTTTAGGGAATGAAGAAACTTTTCGCTTTAGAAGTGAAGAAACATTGAAAAAATCACATTGCTTGTCCTTAACGTTTTTATTATTACTATTATTAATCTAGCTCCAGCCACACACCGGGACACAATTTTCCCTGTGGTGGAACATGGTCATTTTGCTATTCTGAGCAGAGTTTGTGAAGACTGAAGTTGAAAGAGCTGTGAACTATGGATAACCCATATATTCCAAAATGGTTGTTACATTATTATTTTTCTCATAATTATCCAAAAAAACACACAGATTTATTTAGTAAGGCTCAGAACAATGAAATAAATACAGTACTGATTTCAAATGCAAATGTCATGTCATTGCTAAATGAGTCAACCTTCAAAAGACAATGATAAATCAAGCAGATAATTTCTGCGTGTCAAAGAGTTTTAAAGGTGATAGCTAGTAAATTGAAGTACACATCAAAGTTTCTCAAATAAAAATGTTAAATATAAGTTACTTCTTCATACACATCTAAAACCTGTCAAGTACAGGGGAAAATAATCTGTCTCACCCCCAACCATTAACTGAACAGATCACAGAAGTAACTGGCATCTTTCCACCTCCCAGGAGTGGCCCCAGAGTAGAGTGGCAGCAGCATCATTTCACCTGTGTGGGCGAGTCACCGAGTTCTGACCCCTCCAGCAGCAATCATGACTGGGCTGCAACATGTCCACATTGAAATGGCAGTGCCCGCATGTGGTTAGAATGCCAGACTCAGAAAACATTTCTGGATGCGTCGAGGCTTGAGCCTGTTGAGGTCTAGCTTATTGGTCATCTGAGCCAGAAAGGACACGGGGTGATTTATAAATACGTGTGCATACCCTGTGGAAATCACTTGGAGGAGGATTCTCTGAAACACCGAACTTCTTGCAGCCAAGCACGCAGGGTCTTGAGCTTTAAGATGTGGGTGTCTGAGTTAATGACAACACCTATTTTCACCAGCTCACGAAGCCTGAGCCCCCCAGGTTACATGTGTCTTACATATTTTGAAGAGAGATTGATGCTACCTGTTGTTAATTTATGAAGTGAGTGGGTTGAGATTTAAGGAGGCGGATAAATCGTGACATGCAAATGATTTTTCCTCCCCCTATGGATCAGAACCTTAATCATACAATAAATATTCTTGTTCTCCATGTGGATGATGCAGGTGATCTCAATTCACAAGGGCATGTAAAATCCAATATGTATTTTTCCATTCCCAAGTGAAAAAGATTTTAGGTAAACTACTACCTTTGTACTGGAATTTGTTTATCACTGACGGCCACATAAACAACGCTGCTGGAAATTATAGAGGAGTAGCCCAATTACTTGTCAGCACCGTTCTCCTCTCTTAAGCCAGAGTCCATGTGCTATGCCTTTAAGGCAGGGGGCCTTGCTCCCAACTTGGGGCTGAACTCTGTCCTCCTGGGCCAGTGAGTCAGACTCCGCAGGCTCAGACAGATGGAATCTCCCCCAGTGAGAGCCCACAGCCTTCTACAGGGAAAAAGACATCAGAGTGCCTGAGGGGAATAGTTCCCCCTCTGACCTCCCAGCTCCAAGTATTCTTACTGAGAGGGCCAGAATGTCCTGAAAGCCTGTGAAAATTAAAAAGTGTAATTCATGACACGGGCAAAACTTTTCCTTCCCCCCATCATCTAGGACCACCTAGGGAAAATATAGAAATGGCCTAATGCCAGATTCAGGACTGAGGGAAGAGAACCAGAGCCAATTTCTTTTCAATCTTTCCATAGTACCTACACCACACACACACACACACACACACACACACACACACACGCAGTTTCAAGTTTCAAGACAGGGATAAGAAGAGAAATTCAGTGAGAAACTATAGCTCTTCCCCCAAAATATGTGTGTGTGTGTGTGTGTGTGTGTGTGTGTGTGTGTCAGAGAGAGAGAGAGAGAGAGAGAGAGAAGCAGAGGAAGGAGAGAGAGCTACATCTAGAAACTCTAACTTTTCACCACTTCTCAGAAGAAAAGAGAGATGGAGAGAGGAGGAAGAGGAGAGAAGTGGAAGAAAGGCAGGGGGAGGAGGGACAGGGATGAGGGAGGGAGGAAGAGAGAGGGAGTGGGAGAGGCAGCTGAGATGATAAACTGAAAGAACAATCAAAACAAAGTTTCCTCTCCCTTCCTCCCACACTTGCAGATTTTTTTTTTTTGACAGCTTCCAACCTTGCTAACATTCCCAAGAGCAAGTTTTAAAGAAATTCTCAAGAGGCCCACAGAACTCAGTACATGGACACACTGGAAATGTCTGAGTCTCCGATGGCTCTGAACCGGGGCCCTGGAGGAGTTGCATTTGACTGTGAATGCAGGCTTAAAAAGAGCTCAGTAGCACTGGGAGCTGTCTGTCTGTCCCTGGTCCCTCCTAAGGCCCTGAGGAGAAGTAGTGTGGTGCCTGGGCCACATCCACCCCAGGCCAAAGCCAGAGGGCCCTGTGGAATCCAGCTCACCACCCCTACCCTGGCTTGCTAAACCATCCCAGATCTTTGTTTGTAAATGTTACTGTCTTCTGTGTTCAAATGTGCAGAATAGTATCAGAAAGAGAGCAAAAAAGGAACAGCTTTTTTTGTTAAGTACAAAGAAACATTTGATGTTAGCACAGATTAAGTGAAATAGGACCTTATTTTTACATCCCAAATTGAGGAATGGGATAGCTGATTTATAGAAGTAAAAACTCTTTCCTAAAAGCAGAAATTAAAACTTACTTAAGCTTTGCTTCCTAACGGTTTAGTGCATGACTAGCTTGTAAACTAGCATGGTTCATGTTCTGTAATGACATTTTGATTTAAGTTTGAAACACTAAGGTGGAGATTAAAAATCTGCTAATAATCTATTCTTAATTTAAAAATGCAATCCAAGAAGATGTAACATTTAACAACTTAGATTTTTTTTGTAACAGCATAGCCTTTAGTTAATCTTGTTAACCTAGCAACAAATTTATCCACTGATCAAATATATTAGATAATAATATGAAAAGATTCAGTAACATTGAAATATACTATTGGTTTTATCTCCCTTCTGAAGAGATTTCCATTGGTTTCCTTTTTCCAACCAATTCTTTAGCTTGGAATCCAAAGCCTTTAATAATCTGATTATTTTCTTTCTTTCTTTCTTTCTTTCTTTCTTTCTTTCTTTCTTTCTTTCTTTCTTTCTTTCTTTCTTTCTTTCTTTCTTTCTTCCCTTCCTCCCTCCCTCCTCCCCTTCCTTCCTTTTCCTTCTTTCTCTTTTTTCTCTTATTAATGTCCTTATGAACTTGGATCTGTCTTTTTATGTCTCATAGCTTTCCTCATGCTATTTCTTTTTTCTAGAATGACTCTCTTTTCCCTACTCTCTGCCCATTTCAGTCCTGCTCATCCTCCAAAGACTAGTAAGTACTGCCATCTATTTCAATTCTTCCAATTGGGTATTCCTACCTAAAGCTTTGACATATGACCTCCATTGTGGCTGCTTATATTTCTTATGCCCCTCAGCAGAAGACATGTTCTCTGTTCTGTGCTTTATCATAGTTTTATCCCCCCCACTGTACATGGCCTAACCTCCATGTTGAAAAACATACTAATTCCTTGAACACCACCACCTGCCCCCTTCCCCCTTGCAATGAGCAAGTACCAGAGCAGCAATGCCAGTTTTTTTTTCTCAGTCATCTGCTGTGATCTGTTAACGTAGAGACGGAGTTTTCTTTAGTATACACAGATATCATTGCAATGCAAGTAAAGCAAAACTGTAGGTCTCAAGCACACAGACCTGCCAAGTGAAATGACTAACTTGAATAATCACATGAAGCCAGGTTCCCAGAAGTCCCCCTAACCCTGGGTCTCTAGATCGCCACCACACCATACAACTATGGGGATGTGCCTCTGAAAATTGAATTGACCAAATGTGTCCATTTGTCTCATTTGGTTTGCCTAATCAATACAAAACAGGTTTACTACAAGGACCGAAAATGTTCTTGTCTATTCCTCTAAAAATCTTAGACCTTAATCTGTTTTCATAGGATCAGCTACTTGAACTCTTCTTTATTTTCCAGAGTCTTCCATTTGGCTTATGAAACATTCCACCATGTTGCCTAAAGGTAGATATTAATTTACTCACAGGAACTGAACTGTTTTCCCCTTAATTAAACATTGCCTTCTCGACCGCATTATATGATTTTCAAAAGAAAAAGACAAAGCAAAACAAAACAAAAACCCCTATATTTGCTGAAAGGGTTGAGGATTTTTATGAAACATTTCAACTGATTTGTCAGAAAGCAATATGCAGTACAGCTGTTCTCTACCCCTAAAGCTGGCCTCTCAGATTTTTTGCAGTGCCTTTTTTTCAACCTCTCTCCCCGCCTTCAGGCATACTTTTCTTCTGTTATTGCTCTTCCTTGCTCTCTCTCTTCCTGCACCCTTTCACTCCCAACTCCTCACTTGTGTGTCCCAGAGGGAGGAGGCAGGAGTGTAAGTGGAGAGCACAGTCACTTTGGCACACAACTGTGTCCTTAATGGGCATGAGAAGAATTCACTAATAACCACTCAAATACAACCAAAGTATTCAACACAGAAGAAACAGGTGGATACATTTTCCAAACAAATCATCCTGCCCTTTATGAGGTTAAAAAAGGAAAAAGTACACTGCTTGGGAAAAATAACATATACCTCAGGAAGTCATACCAGATATAAATCAATGTGTTTCAGAAGTCTAGATGTCTCTGCTAAAATTCAGAACTTGGAGTTCAATTTTCATATTTTTAACCATAACAACTACCAAGACTAAGAGATATTTACTTAAAATCTGGACATTTCAAGGGTGAATATATATTTTTTTTAATGTTCATTATTTTTGAGGGAGAGAGAGAGTGTAAACAGGGTAGGGGCAGAGAGAGAGGAAGACACAGAATCTGAAGCAGGCTCCAGGCTCAGCTGTCAACACAAAGCCTGACACGGGGCTTGAACTCACCAGCCGAGATATCATGACCTGAGCCAAAGTTGGACACTTAACTGACTGAGCCACCCAGGTGCCCCAAGATATACTTCTTCATCAGTATTAAGTGTTTTATGTTTTTTCTCAGGAGTAAATTAAGAAAATATATCAAACACAATTCTCAATCTTTCAAAAATGAAAACAAAAATGCTTGATCTAGGATCATAAGTGAGTGCATTTGGTTCAAGGTAGAAAGGTAGGCAGTCTGAATGAAATGACAGTGGTCTCTCCTGACAGTCTATAGGTTTTACTTGTCCTCAAGGACCAGTGTCAAGGGTATCATAAAGTTATATCCAAAGCTAGAGAACAGAGCCTGGCAACAGGTGTGGTATCTTCCTCATAAAATGTAGTGTGTTTATCTATCCTCCATGTTTTCACATATTCATTCATCAGTGCTTATGACGTTGTAGGCACTGAGTAGTTTCTGAAGACATAGCAAAGAATAAAACAAAGTCTCTGCCCTCCTGAACTTTATCTTCTAGTGGAAAAAGACAGATAAAGGAGAAATAAACAGATAAATGGTATGGCAGATGATGATGCATGCTAAGAGGGTAGGAATTGTTGCTTTAAATAGATGTGTTTAAAAAGTCTCTCACAGAGATGACATTTGAGCAGAGACCTGAAGGGAGTGAATGAGTGAGTCATGTGAATAACTGTGGGAAGACTGTCTCAGGCAGCAAGAACACAGCAAGTGCAAAGGCCCTGAGACATGTCTAGTATGTTTCAGGAGCAGCAAGGGGACCAGTGAGGCTAGAGCAGAGTAATTAAGGGGAGAGAAGTGCAAGGTGAGGAGGTCAAAGTGGACACAGAGCACATCCTGTAGAAGCCTGTCAGCGAATAAATGGACTTTGTATTTTACTCTGAATGAGATGGGAAGGTTTTAGATGGCTCAGAGAAAAGAAGAGACATAACCTTAAATATTTTAAAAGGATCATCTGGGGGCACCTGGGTAGCTCAGTTCGTTAAGCATCCAACTTCGGCTCAGGTCATGATCTCACGGTTGTGAGTTCAATCTCCATGTTGGGCTCTGTGCGAACAGCTCAGAGACTGGAGCCTGCTTCAGGTTCTATGTCTCCTCTCTCTCTGCCCCTCCCCTACTCACACTCTGTCTCTCTCTCTCTCTCTCTCTCTCTCTGTCTCTTTGTCTCTCTCTCTCTCAAAAATAAACATTAAAAGTTTTTTTTAAAAAAAGGATCATTTGGATGCTGCATGTAGGATAGACTAAAATAATAGTGGTAAAAGTGGTAATAGGTAATGATGTACCTTGAAGATAGAGCTGCCAAGATTCAATAGATACATTGGTGCAAAGGATGAAAGTGGGTGGGGACAGTGAGAGAAAGGAAGGAAGGAAGGAAGGAAGGAAGGAAGGAAGGAAGGAGGAAGGAAGGAAGGAAGGAGGGGAGGGAGGGAATCCCAGGTTCTTGGTCTGAGCAATAGAGATAGAGATAGCTAGAGAGATAGAGTTGCCATTTACTACAGTGTAGGATACAGTGGAGTTAGGAGAGGGGTTTCTTTCCCTCCTTCCTTCCTTTCTTCCTTTCCTTTTATTATTTTTTTAATAATAATAAAAAAAATTATTTTGTCAAGAAATTACACAACAGTTATCCTGATAGGAATCATCCAATAGGGAAAGAAAAAACAAAAACAGTGATGCTAGAGTGATACTGGGTATAAGGGACAGGACTGGCCTTGGTTAAGAAGCTGGCAAGTTCATGCATAGACACAGGAGTCAAGATAGAGCTTGGTGGGTTATTAGAAGTGGTAGTGGGAAGTTGGGGACATTTTCTTCCATTTGGTTCTATTTTCTCTGGTCTTTGATGAGGAATTAGGATAAAGAATGTTTCTCATTATCCTCCTCATTTTATCTCTGACCCAGTTATCAGCACTCTACAACCATCCAAACCCTTCACTGTACCACCTTGGAATAGCTTACCCATTAGCAGCAAGCCATCCCCCACCCCTTCCACTTATTCAATGTTTCCTTTCAGCCCACACTTACCCTTCTCCACTTGGATCTACATTGCTGGGGCTGGGAGATTGCAAACATATTTCTGCAGGCTCCCTGCCAGCTGCCTTCCTTCTGCCAACAGAAGACAGTGGAGAACAGAAGGTGGAAGGGAGGGAGCAGTTTCTTGCTTCTGGCTCTGATGGTGTGGTAGTTGTAGGCAATTGTGGCAGTAGGAATCAGGGACTGAATCAGGAATCTGGACTCCAACAGCCCAGCCAGGGCAGCACCTTCTTAGTGGTTCTAGCCCTCGGTGAGATGGATCCAGAACTGACTGTGACAGTTTCTTCAGGAGCACAGCAGCAAGGGTTGGCTTATGGGCATTAGCAGCTTCTGATCTCTGAGAATCTACTTCTCCTTTTGTACCCCTTCAGTCTCCTCCTCTCTTGCCTTTCGTTCCTCTGTTCCTGCCAGAAGCTTTGTAACCAGTTCCTTGAATTAAATTTCCACAGTATGGAAGACATGAAATGGTTTCTGTTTTCTTGACCACCAGCCCCTGTCTGATACACAGCCAATACCGTCAACCCCCTTTCAAGGATTTCCTTCATCTTCCGGCCTTAATTAAGACGGACCTCTTCCTCAGTGACACTGTTGCTCTGCAACACTGTTTATTATCTCATGTCTCAACTAGTCTAGGGCCAGGAGGTAGTGTTGACACCTTCATCTTTCCTTGTTGTTGCATTCAGACCACCCCCCAGGCTGTCTTCTCAAATCCTGCTCATTTAGACCAATTCCATTGGATTTTATTAACCTTTACCATCCCATCTGTACTCAAGTTATTCCTTTCCTTTAATGAAAGGTTTGGGCATCTAGCCCCAAACTTCCTTTTTATCCAAGCCCTGTTGAAAGCCTGAATGATCTCAGTGTCTACATGGATGACCTCCTGACCCATCCAGCATCCTCAGCTTTTGGTTTTTTGGCCTTTCCCAGGCTCTTCTCCATTCCATTCAGCCCCTCATTCTTTCATCATTTCTATTTTATCTGTTCCATAACCAAACTCACTAATTCCCCTCCTTGTTCACAAACCCTCCTATCTTTAGCATACTGGATTGGGTACCCTTTGGCCTTTATTCAACTTCATCAGCATTTCCAGTGTATGGATTCCACTATTTTCTCCTATTTAATCATTAGCTTTTTCCCCCCTTTCCTCATTTTCCTCCTGAGATAATCTCGTTTCATGACTTATGGTTTCAACAGCATTCTTGTCAATATCTTCACTCTCTTGCTATGCTATCTTTTCATTATACAGGTCCAACAAAACCACAATCCCAAGTTATCCAGTTCTTTTTTTTTTTTTTAATTTTAGACAGAGAGCATGCACAAGCAGGGGAGACGGAGAGAATCTGGAGAGAATCTCTAGCAGGCTCTACACTAAGACAGAGCCTGACTCAGTGTTCAATCCCATGACCCTGGAATCATGACCTGAGCTGAAATCAAGAGTTGGACACTCAACCAACTGAGCCACCCAGGCTCCCCATCCAACTCTTTGTCCATGCCTGTACCTACATAGGTAAACATAGCTAGGGGGGAAAATCACATAAGATGGCAAATTGGTTAATTCCTTTAAAAATTTAAAAAATCCAATCTCAAACAAGCTGTGAACTTAACTAGCTCTAACTACCTAAATATTTATCTCTAATCTATATTGTCTCCCTTTTTCCAATGACTTTAATTTTTTTTTAATTACCCTTAAATCTTTAGCCCTTCCTTCAGCCCCTTTGCTTTCAGCGCATGGTGATCTCACATGTTAATTCATAGAGAAAATAGATGCAGTAATAGGGATCTCCTCAACTTCTAGATAGCAAATGCACAAACCCGTATATAGATGCCCATCATTCTTACTTCCTGCCTGTTACAACAAAGGAGCTGTGCCACATACTTATTTTAGATAATTTCTCCACTTTTGCTTTAATTTCATCTCTTCACAAATTTTCAGAAATCTACCACTCTTTATTAATGCTTTTCATCTCGAGTCTTCCCAAGAACTTCTGGGTTGTTTAAAAAAATTGAGGTAAAAATCACATAACATAAAATTAACTATTTTAAAGTATGTGACACGGCATCTGGGTGGCTCAGTCGGTTAAGCATTGGACATCAGCTCAGGTCATGATCTGGCAGTTCGAGAGTTCCAGCCCCACATTCTCTTTCAGATCCTCTGTCTCCCTCTTTCCCTCTGCCCCTCCCCGAATTGTTCTCTCTCTCTCTTAAAAAAATAATAATAAACACTTTTTTTAAAATAGTATGCAACTGAGTGACAGTATATTCACAATGTTGGGCAACCATCACCTCAATCTAGCTCCAAATATTTCATCACCCCAAAAGGGAACTTGTTTCCATTAAGCAATCATTCCCCATTTCTCCTTCCCCATAGGCCCTGGCAACCACTAATCTGCTTTCTATCTTTATGATTTATATATTCTAGATATGTCACATAAACAGAATCATATAATATGCGATCTCTTTTGTGTCTGGTTCCTTTCACTTAGCACAATATTTTTTAAGTCCGCTCATACTGTAGTATATATCAATATTTCATTCCTTTTTATGACTGAATAATATTCTTTAAAGGGGTATGCCACATGTTGTTTATCTGTTTATCATTTGATGGACCTTTTGGCTTTCCTACCTTTGGCTACTATGAACAGTGCTGCTATGAACATCTGTGTGTAAGTTTTTGTTTAAACACCTGTGTTCATTTCCTCTGGTTGTAAACCTAGGAGTAGAATTGCTGGGTCATATGGTAATTCTATGTTTAACTTTTTAAGGAACTGGCAAATCATTTTCCATGGTGGCTTTTGATCAAATTTTAAACATGCTCATGTCAGTCCAACTGGAGATGCAAAATCTCAGCCCCCTGCTCTTCTTCGGCTACTAATCTTTCTCTTACCTCCTCTAAGAGCAACTTCTTGGAAAAAGTCGTTTATAGGCTCATCCTTCTTTCCCCTGCCATTAATTGTTGGCACTCCTCCAGACCCAGGCCTATGCATTTTTTGTCTTCTTTTCTCTGTTGTTTCTCCCATCAATTCTCACCTCCTTCCAATTTGTTATCCAAACTGAAGCCAGTGTGACCCTTTCAAAATACAATTCTGATCATGCCATCCTTGTTTCAGATAGTCAGAAGATTTCTATTGCTCTTGGGTAAGACAAAAATCCCTAACCTACCTGACCCTGCCTGGTCTCATTCCGCTTCCCTTCTGGCTATTCTCCCACCAGGTGTTCTGTGCCTCTAGAAACCCAGCCATAAGCCTTTGTTCTCACATTTTCTCCTCCAAGAGAAGACCTTTCTCTACCACCATATCTTCACTTGTTAATTTCTTCACATTTTTGTTCATTTAATAATTCTTCTTTGAAGCCATCCTTAACCTCCATGATTTGGTTAAATCCTATCAGTTCTTATAGCACTGTTGTCTTGGTCAGTTCAAGGTGCTATAACAAAAATACCATAGACTAGTGCCTTAAACAAACAAACATTATTTCTCCCAGTTTTGGAGGCTGAAAAGTCTAAGATCAAGGCACTGGCAGATCCCATGTCTAGTGAGATCCCACTTCCTGGCTTATAGATAGCTATCTTCTTGCTGTTATCCTCACATTGCCAAGAGAGGAAGCAAGCTTTCTTAGGTCTCTTCTTATAAGGACATTAACCCCTTCATGAGGATTTCATCCCTGTTACCAAATTACCTCCCCAAAGCCCCACCTCCAGATACCATAACACTGGGGATTGGGCTTCAACATATGAATTTTGAAGGACACAGACATTCAGCCCATAGCAACTGTAGTAAACAGGCTGAATTGTAATCATCCAAAATTCATATGTTAAAGTCCTAACCCCCAGTAATTCAGACTGTGACTGTATTTGGAGACAGGGCCTTTAAGGAGGAAATTATGGTAAAATAAGATCATATGGGTGGGCTTTAATTCAATATGTCCTTATAATAAGAGGAGATCAGGGCACAAACAACACACAGACCAAGGGATAACCATGTGAATACACAGGGAGAGGCCTGCCATCTCCAAGCAAAGAAGAGAGGCCTCAGAAGAAACCAAACCTATTGGCCCCTTGACCTTGAACCTCTACCCTCTAGAACTGTAAGACAATAAATTCCTGTTGTTTAAGCCACCCATCTGTGACATTTTGTTATAGCAGCCCTGGCAAACTAATACAATCACCCAGAGTCCTTCTGTTTTGATCTTCAGAGTCACCTTGTAGTTCAAGATGACAGCCGGAAGAAAAAAGAAAGGCAAAAAGATACAAAGGACTCTATTCCCAAATAAGGCATTTTCCTTTAAACGACTCTTTGAGAAGTCATACACAACACTCACTTCATTGGTCTTATGGCCACACTTAGATGCAAAACAAGTTGGGAAATGTAATTTCTCTGGCCTACTGCTGCCCTAAATAAAACCAAGATCCCATTGCTAAGTAAGAATGAGAGACTAAAAACTGTATGGCAGCTAGCAATCTCTGCTACAATGGGTAAGTGTCAAATAACCCTAGGGAATTAGAAATAAATATATAAATGATGAAGCAAACTAAGCCCATAGTATTACTTTGAGAGTAATGTATAAACACAATCTGTGTATACTTGGTATTTTTGTATTTTTAATACATAAGAGAATTTGGCACATTAGAGTGTCCAATGCATTAGTTCTATGATTCCCATTTAAATTGTATTAGATAATTTATTAAACTTTTTAACTTCAAAGGCTTAAGAAGATTTTACTATTTATAAATGGTACCAAGGCACTTTAAAAGAACTTAAATTTCATCATATTTTAAAGTTTAATTAATTAGATTTTTTTCAGATTTACTTAAGTACTTAGAAAGATTTTACTTATTAATTAGACAGCTTAGGATCTTTTAAAAATCAAGTATTTTAAATTTATAAATTTAATTTAAAATGTTTAAATAATTTTAATTAATTAGGTTTAAAGATCCCCTTGAAAGTGGTTGCTGAAATATGTTACACTGTTACTAGAATAATAGGATTCATAAGTTGAATGTAAAAGATTGAGGAAAAATTAAGTTGGATCTATAATACGTCAAATATTAATTGAAAATCCAAAAGAATCACAAATAGTCTTTTCTGTGCATAGAAACTGGCCTCAAGGACACTAGAAAAACTTCACTTTGACAGGCACATGTTTATAAAAGACTTAAAACAATGGATTCTAAGTATTGGGGATTTTTTAAAATTTAAATAGTGTGGATTCATTGGGATTTTTGGAGCAAAAGAATGCCATGATCACATTTTTGTTTCACAAGATAATTTAGATGGTAGTGAAATGTCCTTTCCTGCTTCTCTGCCAGGTGATCCGCACTTAATTTTTCAAGCACCAGCTCCAAGATCACCTTCTCCATGAAATCTGAATGGATACACAACCCCCTGGCAGCATTGAGGGCATCTTCCAGGCACAACATTGGTTTTGCTCATCCTGTATTATCACTGTTTCATTTTATTGAGGTTATTTGTGTCTGTGTCCTCTAGAAAACCATGAGGCAATACTGTCTATTCAGATTTAGATTTTTTTTGTGTGCCTAACATGGAGCCAGACACATCATAGTCATACAGTATATATTTCAGTTGGATAGAATGCAATTGAAACGCAAAGCTTAAGACTTGATCCTGAAGTCAATACAATCCCACTTAAGTATAGACACCACATGACACCCTACCTGAGAAAGAGATGATGTCTTCTTTTCTCTCATTTTCTAATTTTTAGGGTAATCATAATTAAATAAATAGCAAGTCATAATTATTAATTGTTTGTGTCCAAGATACATCTAGCACCACGGAAAAGAACTGGCTCTTCCAGCATTTCCTATCAACAGGTTTTCGGCCGTGTACTCACTTGCAAATGATTACACATTCACAGGAAAGAAATGTGTTTTAGTTGGAAAAAGTCCCAGCAGGCCCATTGGGTGGGCATTTGATTCCTTGATAAAAAGCCAAGTCCTGCTGTCTGGAAAGGAGGAAATTAGAAAAGGGGCAAAAGACCATTTGCTTCAGGGCCTGAAATAACACCAATTTCAGCAAGAACTATGAGCAGCAAGATAGCTGAATTAAACAGTGGAGAAAAAAATCGCTAAGACTTCTTTAGTTATAAAATAATTTAGAAGATAACTTCAAAATAATTTCCCAACCCACAACAATATTTTGACCAAGAATATATTGAAAGGCAATTTAGCAAAATGTTTTAGAGGACTTTAACATAGTAAAAGATCTAATCTTTTTAGATCCAGGAGAGATAAATAAATATCAATCCAATAACACAAAACCTTTAATGTACCTTTTAATCCTGAGTTTATATTTTGTGTGTCATTTTCTTTGTGTGTATGTGTGTATGTCTCTTCCCATCCCATCTCTCTCTCTCTCTCTCTCTTTTAATTATACTATAAAAATCAAGCCAGCAGGAACTGCTTAACATTTAATCATTATCCACCCTAGCTGTTGTAAATTTTTTTCTTTCCTTTTCATGGAGAAATTTTTCTTTCTATTGCCTATACTTCTCTCCAGCACATTAATTATCTTTCCTGTGACAAGCCCCTAATCCATTTTTTTCCCGTGAAATCTGTAGCACTTAATGAAGATTATTCTCACTTTGTAAAGGCTTTAGAAGGGACTTTTCAGATCCTGTCTAAATGAGGGCCTCTTAAGTCATATGATGAGCTGAGATTGGAGCCCTAGTCTCTCAGATTTGATTAGCAGGCCCCGATGGCTTGCTACTACTTTGCTCAGCTCTGTGATTTTAGCAAGAAAAAAAGCAAAAAGAAAACAAGAGTAGCTATCTGGATAATAGCAGGAACAAGTTTGAGAGGGGAACATTCACCTGCCATATGCACTATAACTGAATACAGTCATTAGCTACAGATGCCTGGTAATTTGAAATGGGGGCCTTTCTGCCTCTTATCCTAAGTAGCCTCAGTGTTGAGACCAGTATGTATAAATAAGAGCCTATTCATCTTCCACTGGGGCTTAGAATTAGTGATTCTAGCATGTGGTTTTCCCTTCCTGTATCTTCATGACCTTTCTGCCTTTTAAACAATCAGTACTTCATGATTATGGTATGCTTAGGTCTGCTTTCACTATTCTCCCTCAAGAAGAAAAAATATATAATGTATCAAATCCCAGTTCTGAGCAAGCAGGGTCCAGGTCTAAAAAGCAGATGTCATTGTGACTGTCACTAAAGAGCTTTGATGACATGCCTCCCCTCCTCTCTCACAACTGGGGGGAAAGCCATATTCAGCCTTATGCTGTCAGAAACATAGACACTTTACCAGATGTTAATTAGATTTGGAGTTTCCATCATTCAAATGTTCTCCCAAATTAGTGACAAAGACACACCCGGGGGTTTTAAATCCAAGCTATACATCTGGCAATTTATGGGCCACCCGTGGCTGGGATGGTGAAGTCAAACTCTGGGAACAAGGTATCATGATTCTGAAATCAATCTAAAGAACAGAGAATAAGAAATGATGGCTTTTTTTTTTGGTAACAATGAATACACTGGCTTCTTCTACCCCTTGGAGTCGAATGAAATAGGAATAATAACAACAAAGACAACAATAACAATTAACATTTATTTGGTGTACCAAGGTGTTCCTTTCACTAATTCCTTGAATCATCCTAACAAACCTATAAGGAAGATATTTTTTATTACAGTTCCCATGTGAAATGTATGTGAGAAAGAAATTGCAATTTTGTGTGCAAAAGTTAACACAATTGCTAATTGTGTTAACTTTCCCAAACCCTTATATTTTGGAAGGAGAAAAATTGAGTTTCTAGGATTGTTGTTATGTCAGAGCTTGTACTGTTTATCACTACCTCTTCTCCACTGGGCCCTTATCATCCTGGAGCCCTAACCCTCACAGAGTTCCAGGGAGAGTTTTGCTCACATCCCTCCTTCCAAGTCACATGGCAACCTAGGCCCAGACCACTGGAGGAATCCCACCACCAAAAAGCATGAAAAGGAGCATAACTAGATCGTACAATTTTTGTGGTGTGGATGATGTATGACCTAGAAAACAAACAAACATAAGAATGTTACCTCTTGGGGGTGCCTGGGTGGCTCAGTTGGTTAACCATCTGACTTCGGCTCAGGTCAGGATCTCACGGTTCATGAATTCAAGCCCCACATCGGGCTCTGTGCTGACAGCTCAGAGCCTGGAGCCTGCTTCGGGTTCTGTGTCTCCCTCTCTCTCTGCCCCTCCCCTGTTCACACTCTGTCTCTCAAAAATGAAAACACATTAATAAAAAAAAAAAACACCATAATCTTCATTAAAAAAAAAAAAAAGAATGTTACCTCCTTAACATTAAAAAAGTCCATCCTTTAACATGATGCCCAAGGACATGAAGATCCTGGAATGTAGCGTGAAGCCTTTTGCCTTCCAGCCTTCACACATGCTGTTCCTCTGCCTAGAAAATTCTCTTTTATTCCCTTTTCTCTGCCCCACCTCAAACTTGACTTCACTTGGAGACGCTTATTTTTGCTTCATACAACCTAAACCTTACTTCCTCTAACAAGCCTTCTCCAACCCCCTCGTCCAGGTGAGAAATCCCCATAATGGGCTCCTGTGGCTCCATATATTCTGTTTATTATTATAGTTCTCATCATTCATCATATATTCTTTTATTTACCTTCTTTCTTACTAGGTCATAAGGTCCCTGAAAGTTGTAGAATCATATTTGCCTTATTTCCTAATACATAGTAGGCCCTGTATAGATAATTGTTGAATTAGTGAGTAAGTAAATAACTGAAGAAGCAACACATCTCTTGACAGGAGAGACAATAGGTAAAAGATAGCAATGTCCTTTTTCTGAAAAGCCTAAAAAGCAACATCGGTGGTTATTTAATCTAAGTTTCGCTAAGAGTCTTTTCTGGGTCCCTTCTAGTCCTCACCCCCCCCCACACTTTTTAATAACAAAACTGCCAACACAATCTTTAGATTAATAACAGCATTGTCGCCATAATTTCACTATTCACTGGATGAGTTCCTGCAATGGAGCTGAATAGGAGGACCGGCCTTCATGTAATCAAGCACTGAACAGCACTTGTGTCGAGGTGTGATGGCAACCATCCCACTTCTCAGCATTACTGCCATTAGACAAAAGAGGCAATAAAGAGATTTTTGTTAAGTAGAAGTCCTTAGTCCGTGTAATTTCACCCTTGCTGCTGATTAATTCACTAACCTTACCTCCTTTGCTCCAGGATATACAGATTTAAAACAAAAACAAAAAACAAGTTGAATTCCCATGTTATCTATGTGAATTCTGCACAAATATTTTACTATGTTCATCTGACAAAAATAACTAATTCACGATACGCCATTTTTACCAATTACCTCTGCCAATACTACTGATTAATCTCTAGGTTCTTTCAGAGTCAGAATAACTGGACTGAACACTTTGGTGGATACTTTTTAACATAAAGTATGCAACATACCTTTCTAGTTTTATTAGGGGCCATTGTGTATGAAAATTCATGTTATTATTTTTCCACATGACCCGAATATAAGACTTGAGACCTTAATATTGCGTTTGTAAACTGAAATAGTCAACAAAAACTAAAAATGAGGAAACAAAGAGCATTAGTCATTAACATAAAATACTCCAACATTTTCATATTCCCTGAAGAAGTCACCTGAACCCATTTAATTTTAGTTAAATGAGAAATCTGAAGCACCAAGAAATCAAAGTCATAATATATCTCAGTAATCAAGTAAGTGAATGAGTAAATAGTGGTCATATGCCCATTTTCCTTGGATTAATGTTCAAAATCCTTGACAGGGTTTACAAAGACCCTCAGGATAGCCTTTCACTTACCTCACCAGAATCTTCTCTTAACATCCCTCCTTGCTGACTACTTTCTAGACAGACAGAACTACTTGCATTTTTTTTCAAATATGCTTTACATTCTTTTGCCTTGGAAACTTCCAACATGGTGTACTATCTGCCTACAGCTCTTCTCTCACTCTCACCCATCCCCTGGAGGTGTCTTAGTTTCAGCTTAAATGACACTTCCTCTGGGATGTCTCCCTGGCACAGTCAGCTTCCTTTCCTGTGAATCCTCTGTACCTGCAGTTCTCACTGCCAGCACCAAGGCCACCTCCTTGGTATTGCCTACCTAAGTCACCCCCCCCCAACCTCGCAGAGGCTGTGTCTGTTTAATATTACTCAGATCTTGGGGCACCTAGGTGGCTCAGTTGGTTGGATGTCCGACTTCAGGTCAGGTCATGATCTCCCAGGTTTGTCAGTTAGAGCCCTGCGTGTGCTGACAGCTCAGAGCCTGGAGCCTGCTCCCGATTCTGTGTCTCCCTCTTCCTTTGCTCCTCCCCTGCTCATGTTTTTTTTCTCTCTCTCTCTCTCTCTCTAAGAATAAATGAACATTAAAAAAATATTAGAGCTCTTTTTGTTGCAAATGACAAAAAAGCGACTGAAATTCACCTAAACTTAAAAAAAAAAAAGATTTATTAACTATATAGTTAACCCTTGAACAGCATGAGGGTTAGGAGCACCAACCCCCCCGCCATGCGATCAAAAATCCAAGTATAAGTTTTGACTCCCAAAAACTTAACTAATGGCTTGCTGTTGACCAAAAGCCTTACCAATAACATGAACAATCAATTAGCATGTTTTGTATATATATATATATATATATATATATATATATATATATATATATCAGTATTGTTACAATCAAGTAAGGTAGAAAAAGAAAAATGTTTTTAAGAAAATCATAAGGAAGAGGAAATGCATTTACAGCACTGTACTGTAATTGAAAAAAAAATCCGTGTATAAGTGGACCCGTGCAGTTCAAACTTGTGGTGTTCAAGGGTATACTCAGTAAAAGATTACTAAGCTTGGTAAAAGATTTGCAAAAGCAGTAAACTTAAGGGCACGTCATAAGAATATCTAGTGGAAGTTTAATATATTTTGATGATTACGTAATGTACTTTAAGCTCCTAAACCTGTTCCTAAACCCAGGGAAGCCTGACTAGCAGTTGTGCCTACAAAAGTCTCACCTTCAAGCTCAGGTCTATATTTAACTAGGGCCAATTTATATTCTAAGTAGGGGATATATATATATATATACACGTACACGTATATATATACACGTATATATACATATATATATATATATATATATATATATATATATATATATATAGTCCTGTATCTCAGAATTGTCATTCTTATGACTTTAATGCCTTGGGGCTAGATACCTGCCTTTTGTCTCATCTGAGGCTCTGTACACCTACCCTGACCCTAATCATCCTGCCTTTGTTTTTCTTCATATTTGGATCTAAGTGGTAGTATCCCTCTTTGGTTTCCTAAAAGTTCCTTTGATTCTCGGACCTTGGATAAATTCATGCTTACTGGGGTTTTCTTTCATCATCTCTTCCATTACTGTCTGGGTTGAAATGATAGATCTCAAAATCTGGACCAACTTACATCACTGTACGCAATTTAGTTGGGCCCATTCCCCTAAAGAGATTTTCTTGTTCAGGATCATCTTTACATGCTCATTATTCACAGATGAAAAGCTCCTGGACATAGACTTTGTTTTGATCCATAGATTTGCCTGGCCCTTCCCATTATGGTATATTTTCTAGCTATTCATTCCAATTAAGATAAATAATTTTCCGGAAAATTCTATTTCATTTTGAGCTTCTAGAATTAGTAAATAGGTATACATTAAATAATGACTTTTATTAATATAATCTAGCATTAGAAATTTACCACACGGAAAGAATAGAATGCTTGCCATCATTTTATCACACTTATTAGTTTCCCCAGTAGGATGGCACATTGTGGCATTTGACTCTGAAATGCCCTCATAAAAAATTGTAGTCAGGTGAAATACTTCCTTACCCAGCAAAGAAAAGCCTAAATGATGTACCACACAGCATTTTATTAAACACTAATTTTTTGCTCTCATGAGGACACAGCATTAGCTTTCAATTAATTATATCCTTAATCTAATCCCAAGAATGTGCTCATTTCAACATATATTTATGTTTGTCTGGCTGTTTGTGTTATATCATTAAATGTATCATCTTTGTGTATCTTTCTAAAAATCACAAAAACTAAATAGTTCCAAAACCTGAATGTTGATCTAGTTCTGTATTTTTCTAGTCTACACATAAGTGACAGAAAAACCAAAAAGTAGCCATTTACCTAATTATCTAGACTGGGGGACTTCTTATCCATCATGTGTCAAAGTAATAATTTCAGTTACATCAGTTTGAATTTCCAAGAGAAATAATAAGGCACTTTGTTTTTCTTCTTACTGTTTACAACACAGATATCTAGCAGGCAAACTATGCTCATGCATTCATTTGATTTTATATTTGCTATCATGCATATTGGCATTCACCCATTAAACAAATAGTGGATACCTGATAAATATCAGGACAATGCTAAATACTGCTTATAATATTCCAACAATAGATCTTGAACCCTAAAAGTCAGTACTCTGTCTCACTGCTAAAAAAAGAAATGCCAAAAGAAAATGTTTCTTCTCCCACCATTTGGTGATAGACTCACAATTCCTTACTTTTAGTATGGCTGATCTAAGGAAATCAATACGTGTTACATTGTCATGACTCAGATTCACAACACAAGTCTCACACATGAAAAATTGTGATGCATACAGATTTCAAAATTAATTTTTTAAAAAATTAGGCATGAGAGTTCCCAAATAAAAGTTCAGATCAGTTTGTTAGCTTTCTCAACGTTTACTATTCCTAACCCGTTAACAAGATATTTTAAATGTGATTGAAGAGCTCACAATTAATTTTATGTTAAATGCTCACAGATGATTAAGGAATATAATAAATGCATAAACTTCATTTTGCCTCCTTGGAATGACTGAAATGAGATACAATCATCTGGGACATTATCCTCCTCTGATACAGCCAATAAGGGGTGCCCCAGATGTAGGTATAGGGCATTC
This sequence comes from Neofelis nebulosa, assembly GCF_028018385.1. NCBI lineage: Eukaryota > Metazoa > Chordata > Mammalia > Carnivora > Felidae > Neofelis > Neofelis nebulosa. The sequence continues at coordinate 72,067,951 of NC_080785.1, read as the reverse complement.
TCAGGAATTTCTCTCTGGATTCACCAGGAATGGGTGTCACACAGGACCTGACTTCTTTTGCTTCCTCTCCCTTTAAATTTTAGGTTTGCTTCAGGTAAAACACTTAGTAGGGAGAGGCTGAAAATAAAAACTAAAATAAGGATTGAGATTATCTATGAACATAAGTTTTGCTTTTTGCCATGACCACAAATAATAAAGAGGATATTTTAAAGGTTAATAATTAAAGGCAACTCCACCCCGTTTCCCTTTTGTAAACAGGGAAAACAGGCAGTAAGATGGTGCAGGCTGCAATACTGTGGTTCTGAAGGAATGAGTGTGCTAACGTGGCCTCCTCCCTCTTGGAACCAAAACTATATCATTTGGAAAACCTTTATTCATTATGCAGAAGCTAAGAGACACACAATATTCCAGCTGGTTTCTGAGACTAATGTCACTAACAGCCACGTCACCTTCTCTCCCTCTCTTTTTCTCTCATTCCTCTTTTTGTTTTTCTTTCTTCCCTCATTTATTTCCTTCCTTCCAACTATCCCTCCTCCCTCCTTTCCTTCCTTCCTTCCTTCCTTCCTTCCTTCCTTCCTTCCTTCCTTCCTTCCTTCCTTCCTAGCTTCTTTCGTTCCTTCATCCCTTTCTTCCTTCCAGAGAAGTGAGTTTCTCATTTCCCATTATTCTTCATTTCCATACCTTGTGCTTAGAAAACATTTTTTTTCTCTTTAATGATGGCAACCAAACTTTTTTGGAGGTATTCAAGGATTGGACTTTTTTTTTCCTCCCCCATCAACTTGCTTTGGTGCAGTTAAATTAAAGGTTACTAAATTCTTTCAGAAGGGCTGTTGCCACTTTTCTAGATTTGCCCCTTTGCAGCAAGAACCAAGAGATATGCAGTACAGAAGCAGCATGCTCAGGTCCCCCTGAGGAAAGGGGACTGCCAAGAGAAAAGCAGCTTGCTCTGGCCAACCAAAATGAACTACCTCTGGTTTCTAGGTGGGACCCCATCCTCAGTGGGAGGAGAAAATGAGAATATGACATAGAACGATTGGTCAGAAATGAGGAAAAACTTCCCATAGTTTTAAGACTATGTGTTTATGTGTATTGAGGGGAAATAACTTTTAGAAGGAGAATGGCGTTTTAAAAGAAATAAATTCTGGCTACAAGGGAATAAAAAATCCCATAAATTTATAACTGAAAGTGTTTCTCAGACCTACAACTACTCATGAGTTTTTAGTCTTCTTAAAAACATCCCTAGTAATAAAGAGAAAAACATCATGAGTGTCAAATTTCTGTTGCACAGCTGATGCTAGTCCGCCTGCCTGGAAACACAAAGAGTAGTGACATATGATTTCAATTAAGTTCACAGTTCTACAAAATAGCCTTTCTACAAAATGGGAAAAGAGCTATAATAGGTACCCATGTTACTAAAGACCCCTTGGATTATCTTTGGGAATTTTAGTGCATTGTTCCTGACAGATTTCCAGTAATAAGACAGTCACATTCCCAAATCCTTAACAAAGCCTAACTTGGAACAATATATAACTAACAAAGGAAGGAAGGAAGGAAGGAAGGAAGGAAGGAAGGAAGGAAGGAAGGAAGGAGGAAGGAAGGAAGGAAGGAAGGAAGGAAGGAAGGAAGGAAGGAAGGGGGGAAGGAGGGTAGGAGGGAAGGAAAGAAGGAAGGAAGGAAAGAAGAAAGAAATGACAGTAGTCACATGACTCAATAAGAACTAAAATGTTGCATGATTGAGTCTAGAAACTTCCTCCATTTTCTAGGCTCTGCCCTGTGGAGAATGTTCATCTCAATATTATTATTTTTTTTTTATTCTCAAAGGAACTTTGTGAGAATTTGTTGAAGAGCACCTCAAAAACATGTTGAAAACCACATAAAAGTATATTTCAAAACAATATGCCCCACATACCAAAATTACGTCAGCTCTTGATTTCTTTTGTACTTCTCAACTACCATTCTCTTCTTTGTCTCTAGTTCCATGGAGAAAAAATAAAACCAGAAAATTTCCTTTCTGGTTAGTCCCATAATCACACGCTAGAAGTTATAAGTAGTCACACAACTAGAAAGTACTTAACAAAAATCATTTGCCTTGGGGCAACTGGGTGGCTCAGTTGGTAAAGCATCCGACTCTTGATCTCAGCTCACTTCATGATCTCACGGTTTGTGAGTTCAAGTCACACATCAGGCTCTGTGCTTACAGCATGGAGCCTGCTTGGAATTCTCTCTCCCTCTCTCTGCCCCTCCCCCACTAGTGCACTTCCTCTCTCTTTCTCTCTCTCAAAATAAATGAACTTTAAAAATTTTTTAAAAATCATTTGCCTCAATTCCATACAGAAATAGTCTTTACTGATTAATGTTATAGTTTAATAATTATGTTTAAATAGAGTTCACAAAGAGAAAAATGACTCACTAACTTGATAATATAACTTGGTTATTATTCACTAGTGTCCTTTATGCAGGAAAACATTAAACTGATCTTTCTCAGAGTTGAAAGTATTAAGCACATGGACTAAAAAAGAACCTTTCCTCCAGAAACATTTTGAGCATTGGCATTAAAATATTCAGATAGCTTTGATCTTCTGACCATTATAGTCAAGCCTAACAAAACTCTCAATTCTAACAAGAAGTTTTCCAATACTTGGGGACAAAACAGCTGCTATGTTTATGCCTTCTGCTTTGTCTTTCTGCATAATTATCTAACACTGAAAATATATGTAAAGAATGTGTTCTGGAGTCACACTTGCTCTAATCTAAATGCCAAGGCCTCTGTAGGACAGCTAGGCATATGAACAGAGCTATAATAAGAAATGCCTACAATTATACTCAGTGGGAATGATGCCATGCTACACAAAGCCAAGGAAGTTATGTCTCTAGTCACTAACTTGCAGATGAATATTTTATACAACCAGATGAAGAGTTGTGACAATGAGGGAAAGTGTGTGATTTCCTCCTGGAAAAAGAGAGTTCCAAATCTAGAAGAGAAGTTGGAGATCATTTGGCACAATATCCTCATTTTACAGATGAGGAGACTAAGGCCCAGAGAATTCACTTTTCTTTTCTAAGGCTTCCCAACTACTTAGGGAGCCAAAGCAAACTGGGACAAGCAAAAACAAACAGGATTTTAAATAAGAATTCTTTCAGAAGTGTAACGGCTGTCCCAGCAAGCAGCATGGGTTATATATTTTTTTTAATTTTTATTTAACTTATTTTTTTAATTTACATCTAAGTTAGTTAGCATATGGTGCAACAATGACTTCAGGAGTAGATTCCTTAATGCCCCTTACCCGTTTACCCCATCCCCCTTCCTACAACCCCTCCAGCAACCTCTGTTTGTCCTCCATATTTAAGAGTCTCATGTTTTTGTCCCCCTCCCTGTTTTTATGTTATTTTTACTTCCCTTCCCTTATGTATCTGTTTTGTATCTTAAAGTCCTCATATGAGTGAAGTCATATGATATTTGTCTTTCTCTGACTTACTAATTTCACCTAGCATAATACCCTCTAGTTCCATCAATGTAGTTGCGAATGGCAAGATTTCATTCTTTTTGACTGCTGAGTAATACTCCATTGTATGTATATACCAAACCTTCCTTATCCATTCATCCATTGATGGACATTTGGACTCTTTCCGTACTTTGGCTATTGTTGATCATGCTGCTATAAACATTGGGATGCATGTGCCCCTTCTAAACAGCATCCCTGTATCCCTTGGATAAATACTTAGTAGTGCAATTGCTGGGTCATAGGGTAGTTCTATTTTTAATTGTTTGAGGAACCTCCATACTGTTTTCCAGAGTAGCTGCACCAGTTTGCATTCCCACCAGCTGTTCAAAAGAGTACTCTTTCTCCACATCCTCGCCAACATGTTGTTGCCTGAGTTGTTAATGTTAGCCATTCTGACAGGTGTGAGGTGGTATCTCATTGTGGTTTTGATTTGTATTTCCCTAATGATGAGTGATGTTGAGTATTTTTTCATGTATCAGTTGGCCACCTGGATGTCTTCTTTGGAGAAGTGTCCATGTCTTTTGCCTGTTTCTTCACTGCATTATTTGTTTTTTGGGTGTTGAGTTTGATAAGTTCTTTATAGATTTTGGATACTAACCCTTTATCTGATATGTCACTTGCAAATATGTTCTCCCATTCTGTTGGTTGCCTTTTAGTTTTGCTGATTGTTTCCTTCACTGTGCAGAAGATTTTTATTTTGATGAGGCCCAATAGGTCATTTTTGCTTTTGTTTCCCTTGCCTCCAGAGATGTGTTGAATAAGAAGTTGCTGCGGCCAAGGTCAAAGAGTTTTTGCCTGCATTCTCCTCGAGTATTCTGATGGCTTCCTGTCTTACCTTTAGGTCTTTCATCCATTTTGAGTTTATTTTTGTGTATTGTATAAGAAAGTGATCCAGGTTCATTTTTATTCATGCTGTTGTCCAGTTTTCCCAGCATCACTTGCTGAAGAGACTGTCTTTATTCCACTGAACATTCTTTCCTGCATTGTCAAAGATTAGTTGGCCATATGTTTGTGGGTCCATTTCTGGGTTCTATATTCTGTTTCATTGATCTGAGTGGTCTGTTTTTGTGCCAGTACCATACTGTCTTGATGATTACAGCTTTCTAACACAGCTTGACGTCCAGGATTGTGATGCTTCCTGCTTTGGTTCTCTTTTTCAAGATTGCTTTGGCTCTTTGGGGTATGTTATGGTTCCACACAGATTTTAGGATTATTTGTTCTAGCTCTGTGAAGAATGCTGGTGTTATTTTGATAGGGATTGCATGGAATACGTAGATTGCTTTGGGTAGGTAGTATTGACATTTTAACAATATTTGTTCTTCCTATCCAGGAACATGGAATCTTTTTCCATTTTTTTTTTTTGTGTCTTCTTCAATTTCTTTCATAAGCTTTCTATAGTTTTCAGTGTATAGATTTTTCACCTCTTTGGTTAGATTTATTCCTAGGTATTTTATGGGTTTTGGTGCAATTGTAAATAGGATCTATTCCTTGATTTCTCTTTCTGTTGCTTCATTGTTGGTGTATAGGAATGCAACCGATTTCTGTGTATTGATTTCATATCCTGCCCCTTTGCTAAATTCATGGATCAGTTCTAGCAGGTTTTTTGGTGGAATCTTTTGGATTTTCCCTATAGAGTACCATGTCATCTGCAAAGAGTGAAACTTTGACCTCCTCCTGGCTGATTTGGGGTTATGTTTTAACCTTTCCCATAAGAGCTGAGCTTCTAGGAAAATGTGGTTTGTCTCCTTCAGCACTAAATAGACTTTCAAGCCCAAATCTCACTAGTTTATCAGGGCCAAATTGGTCTCATAAAATTTTTAAAATTTTAGAGGTCAAAGCGCTTTATGGAACATTTTGCCAAAAGCCTTGATTTATACTGGGAAAACTGAGACCCTAGAGAATAAACACATTGCCCAGAATAGGAGTAGAACCTATAGATACAGATGCAAGATATGCCTTTTCCACTGTTGAGGCAGAGATGGTAATATTCGAAGGCATCAGGTAAGGCCCCTTTAAGAAGATGCCACTTAAGGGGGTGCCTGGGTGGCGCAGTCGGTTAAGCGTCCGACTTCAGCCAGGTCACTTCAGCCAGGTCACGATCTCGCGGTCTGTGAGTTCGAGCCCCGCGTCGGGCTCTGGGCTGATGGCTCGGAGCCTGGAGCCTGTTTCCGATTCTGTGTCTCCCTCTCTCTCTGCCCCTCCCCCGTTCATGCTCTGTCTCTCTCTGTCCCAAAAATGAATTAAAAACGTTGAAAAAAAAATTAAAAAAAAAAGAAGATGCCATTTGAGGAAGGACTTGAAGGAGAGGGAGAGAGCTATGTGGGTATCAAAGAAAGATTTTTTTTAGGTAGAGGCATTTTCCAGGAACAGAAAGTAAGCCAGTGTGGCTGAAGCTGTATGGACCAGGTAGAGAGTGGTTGGAAATAAGGTCAGACAGGTATTAAAAGGCCAGATAATGGAGAGCCTTGACAACAATTTTAAGGACCTTTGCATTTACTCTGATTGAAATGAAGAGATACTTGAGAGCAGAGGAGTGGTATACTATATCTCTACGTTTAAAGGATCAGCCTAGTGGCTTTATTCAGAATATACTGCAGGGGACAAAGATTGCGGGGGAGAAACCACTAGGAGGGTCTTCCAGTAAATCCAGGCAAGAAATGGCAGAGGCTCAGATCTGGCTGGTAGAATGAGGTGGTAAGAAATGGCCAGATTCCTGTGCATTCTGAAACCTGGCAGACTGAGTATAAGGGAAAGGGCAAGGGCAAGTGTAACTCCCAAGTTTCTGGCCTGAACAACTGGACAGATGAAGTTGTCATTAACTGAGGTGAGAAAGGCTATGAGGGGCACATGGGGAAGATCAGGGGTCCCCTTTGGGAGAGATGAAGTTTATATATCTGTTACCCATCAAGTAAATGTGTTAAGTGTGCTGGTAGACATACAAGTCTGGAGTACAGGAGAAAGTCCAGGCCAGAAAATTTGGGAACTGTCAGTATATATTCTACACAGGTGGTATTCAAAACATTTTTCTTAAGCTAAATAAATATAAAAACAGTTTGTCATGTATGAGTTGCATTTAAGTGTACTTCACTGTCTGTTTGAAAAAAAAAAACTGACAAGAATGTAATGAAAGAATGAGTCAAATCTTACTAAATTTTAGGCACACTTTGTGATTGTATTTCTTTGTGATTCTAAATATTAGGAAACTTTGATCTTTCCTGATAGAAATACAATCAGTGAGCAAGATACCATAGGGTTGCCATCTTATGATTTAACTCATTTCCTTGTACATATACATTAGCTTGGTTTTATTATTATAGTTATTATATCAAAGATGACCTCATTCTGAGTTCCTACATAAAATAATTTTTTAGTTTGACATCTAATGATGGTTTTCTTCACTTTTCATGACTTGAGAAAATGAAGAAACACACTCTGGGTTATTCAGAGATGAGACCCTGGCTGCCTTACCAACCACTGACAAGGTTTGATTTACTCTAAGTAACATCTTGCCTTTTCCCTAAGAGAGCACTTCAGAAAATAGACAAAAGATATGTTTCATGAGTATGTAATACCCATTAGCAAACAATTTAAGGATCAATTAATTAGTCATTAAGCTTTCCCTATTAAGTGTTTTGGCTTATATCTCTATGGTAAATCCACTAATGAAAGTCACATATGCTGAAATTTCATTTCCCAGAGAGAGTACATATTAAATTGTTTAAATTAGCCCTCTCTAAATATATTTAAATCCCTCACATCTAGAATATTTTAAATAAAACTTCCCACCTAGATTTAGGAATCTCTTCTTTAAAAGAAAAAAAGTGAGATGAGTCTTATTAATATCTATTCCTAGAGGGAAAATCTTCATATTGATTTTCTTTTAAACTGAGAAAATAATGAATTATTAGAATGCTGTTGAAGAAGATATTTAATGTGCAAAGAATCTTTGGGGGCAAAATAAACAGAGGTAAGTTATTTCCACTGCTAGATTTTTAAGAGTAAAATTTTGTGCTAAGGCAAGGTTGATTAACTTATCTGTTTTCTCTGCAAATTCTTACCTCCCCCACAAAAAACATACTTGGGATATATTTAAAGGAGATGGGAAACTGTAAAACAATATTAAAGGAAACTCAAGTGGAGGCAGCTGTTGGATTTATTTTGTTTTGGCAGTGTAGAAAGGTAACTAAAAACAGGCATATGGAAGGGGGGAAGAAACCCAAAATTCACAAAAGGCATAAGCCATCTAAATATCCAAAATACACACAAAGAAATCAAAACACTTTATGCACAGACCATCATCAGCGAATAAACAGTCTGTACATGACATGTGTTCCCCTTTTCTACTCTTATTGTGAGAGTGTCAACTGTCGTGCATTAGTCATTCATCAGCAAATGTGTATAAGCACCTCGTCTACCCCTGCACCACGCTGGGCACTGAGGACACAGGAGGGAATGAGCTCACAGAGCTTTCATTGTACCAGCAAAGATAAAGAGTAGAGCAGGTAGCCAAAGTAGGATGAGTACTTATAAAGGGGAATCTTGGGCTCCCCTTCTTACCACTCTCTTACTACCGTTGCCTTCGTAAGTGACTCTCCTTCTAGTATCCACCATTCCCCCCTCTGCCTAGTAATTACCATCTGATCGTTTAAGGGAGTTCAGAACCTGACTACTCAGGTTCATGAAGGTAATCTCTTCATCTCCTGGATACTAATTGGCATAAACTGCTAATATAAATATTTCACTTCAGCTCACACATACCTATCCCCTTCTCTGTGTAAGCCATTGGAAGGCCCAGAAACAATAAACCTTGTTCTCTGCTCTTATGAAGTTGACCCTCCTGAGCAGGAATAAGTATGAACATGAGTAACTCTAACTCCAGGCACCATATGATAAAGCATCCAAAGTCATGCTTAAATGACATTGTTTGGAGGGGCCAAGGTGAAGAAAGGAAACATACCACTGAAATAAAAAAAGACGACCCCGCTAAAGAATGATATCTGAGATGGACCACAAACAATGCTTAGAATCTCAATAGGCAGAGAAGATAGAAGACAGTCCAATCTAAAGAAAAAAGATAGCAAAATCACAGAAAGGGAAAATAGTATGAGAAGAAGGGATGGCGAGTGGTCCGGAAGAGCTGGGGCATGGAAAAAACACATCACTTAGTCCGTGTTTATGTTTGTTCACCTGTGTGTTTGTGGAGGAGTGTTTGTTGTGTATTTCTTGCATATTGATACTGCCATCACATTCTCAGAAGTTTTAAGTATCAAAGTACTAGCCTCGGACTCAGGGAACCTAGCATCCAACATTAGTGACTGTGTGACCATGAATAAGTCATATTGTCTTTCTGATGTCAGGTTTCCTCTCCTGTGAAAAGGAGAAAACAATTTTATCTTAAAGAAAAGTCTGGGGTGCAATAAGACAGTACCTCTGAAAATATCCCACATTGTCATGGCTGTGGAAACGTTTAGGGTCTTTCCTGATACTTAACAAGTCCTCATAAAGGGTTTTGCTGTTTCATAAGTCAATACAACTACAGCCACAGTCTTTACTTAATTTAAAGTTATCACTTTTGTTTGACAGTTTCACCAGAGATCACTCTGTCACAGCAAATTGAACCCACCATTACTCTTCCAAAAATATTTAGTCTTCACAAAATAATGACACTGTTATCAACATCATCTGTAATACTTAACTGTATTTTAATTTTGGGTTTGGGATTTCTGTTAGAGAGAGATGGTATATCACTTTTATTAAAAAAAAATCACAGCATCTAACATGGCTATTATCACTTTCTGCAGGAATATTACAGTTTATGAAAGTTCAGGATACCACTATAAATTCTTAAAATTAAGGAGGAGAAAAAGAAGTGCAGAGGAGATAAAGGAATAGTTAAGAGGTGATGCTCTTTCATTTCCTCTTTGTGTCTGGAAGACATCTCCTAGAAAATACACATGAAGTTCAAAAATTGAGATAAGAAAATTACTGTTTTACACCCACATGTAAATGAAAACTTAAAATCCAGATTTAATAAAGACTCTATTTCTGAAATATCAAATTAAAAAGTTTGGGTTTTTTCCCCTAGAGTGGCATTTTGGTGTATAAAACTTATCAGGAACTCACAACTGCTTAAGAGAGTGGTACATATTAGATTGTCTCTGTGACCTTCTATCATTACAAAATGCAAACCAGTTTTCTTTGAATATCATATTCAAATATCATTTTAATTTTATATAATTCTAATGCTCCCTTGTGTCTGTCAAAGATATTACTAAAATGTACTCAATTTTCTTTTTTGAGTATTCCATTGAAAAAGAAGTCCTACATCTCATTGAAATAAATGGTATTTAGTATGTACCATGCTTTCAAAAAAACTGTGCTAATACTATTTGGTATGAGCAAATAAAAGTGTCACCTCCAAAAACTACTCAGCCGCTCACATATGAAGTAAGGACAACCTTGCCACAGACTTGCAGTGACATTTAATGTGATGGGTAAAAAATCCACTTTAGGTAGCAGAGTGTGGGATATCATGAAGACAGCAGTGGTTTGAAAGCTAGAGAATGTGAGCAAGTCATTGAACTTTGTTCTCCGCATTGACAAAATGAGAGGCTAACCGTGGACAGATCTTTTAAAACCAAAATAAACAAAACAGAAAATGTGATTCTAATCACCATTTACTTGGCAGTTGCAAACAGTAAGACGCACAGGAACTCCACGATAAGTCATCTCAGAAAATTTCCAGAAACAAAATCAGAAAAAAGCCACTCTGTAAAAAACTGCAAGTCTGGCTTTCCTCATCTTTTCTCTCCTTTGCTTCCAAACATAGTGGGGGTAAGAGGGGTTGGAATGGAAGAGAATTGTTAGAGCAAGACTGTGAGAGAGTCCTAAAATCTCTTAGAAAAGGATGAAGCTATTCATTTGGTTCATGTTTGGCTCCAAATAGACCTCCGCTAGTCATCTGCTCATATGCCTCACTCAGCGGCATCTGAGTCCCATCTCTCTCTTAGGTCAGACATAGCCCTAAATTGTCTCCATAGTGAGTTTTCCCACCTCTGTTACTCTCTGAGCACTTATGTATACTGACATATTATTGCAGGATATTTTTTATGAATATAATTTATTGTCAAATTGGCTTACATACAACACCCAATACTCATCCCAACAAGTGCCCTCCTCAATGTCCATCACCCATTTTCCCCTCTCCCCCACCCCCCATTCACCCTCAGTTTGTTCTCTGTATTTAAGAGCCTCTTGTGGTTTGCCTCCCTCCCTCTCTGTTTGTAACTATTTTTTTCCCCTTCCCTTCCCCCATGGTCTTCTGTTCAGTTTCTCAAGATACAGATATGAGTGAAAACAAGATATCTGTCCTTCTCTGACTGACTTATTTCACTCAGCATAATACCTTCCAGTTCCATCCACGTTGCTGCAAATGGCATGATTTCATTCTTTCTCATTGCCAAGTAGTATTCCATTGTATATATAAACCACATCTTCTTTATCCATTCATCAGTTGATGGACATTTAGGATCTTTCCATACTTTGGCTATTGTTGAAAGTGTTGCTATAAACATTGGGGTACACATGACCCTATGCATCAGCACTCCTATATCCCTTGGGTAAATTCCTAGTAGTGCTATTGCTGGGTCATAAGATAGTTCTATTTTTAATTTTTGGGGGAACCTCCACACTGTTTTCCAGAATGGCTGCACCAGTTTGCATTCCCACCAACAGAATTGCAGGATATTTTTAAAGTATAAACATTTTTTTCTCAGATAGATTGTAAATCCCACTTTGAGGCACAAAGCACATTGCCTCCTTCTCTTAATTGGTCCACAGAGCAGAGTTTTTTTTATATAGTGACCTGTATTAAATATTTGCCTATTAATTAATAAATTAGTGTGGTAGGGAGATTCGGTAACAGCCCCTAGTGGTCCCACCTCCTGATAGGCATGCCCTTGTGTTATCCTCTCCCCTTGATTGTGGGCTGGACTTAATGATTTGATTCTAATGAATAGATTACAGGAAAAGTGATGGGATAGCACTCCCAAGATTAGGTTACTTCCCTTCCAAAAAATGTGACTTCCATCTTGTTTGCCATCTCTCACTCTTTCGCAGACTCTTTGATCTAGGGAAAGCAAGTGACCATGCTGTGAATAGCCCTGTGGAGAAGCGCACATAGCAGGGATTGATGTCTCTGGCCAAAAGCCATCATGACCATGCCAACAGCCATGTGAGTGAGCTCAGAAGTGGATCCTTCTCAAGTCGAGACTCGAAATGCCTAAAGCTCTAGTCAGTACTATGATTGCGGCATTGTGAGAAACTCTAAGCTGGAGGGCCCAGCTAAACTACGTCTAGATCTGTCATTCACAGAAACTGTGAGATTAGAAATTTTTGTTGTTTTAAGCCTCTAAATTTGGGCGCAAGTTGGTATACAAGAGTAGATAACCCATACGACTAGCAAAGCAATGAGAATGAAGAAAACATTCAAAAATGTAACATTCAGGGATATAAAGCTTCTTGTATTGACTTGCTTTGAAGGCATATTGGGGAAAAAACCCCATCCCAAATATTCCTTACCACTGCCCCATACACACACACACACACACACACACACACACACTCACACACACTCACACTCACACACACTCACACACACTCACCTTCCTTTAAAGTGAACCACAAAGTCATTTCTGTATTTGTCATAACTTTTTGTTGGTCCATAACCATATTAATAGCATTAGAAAGATCAACCTTAACCTTAAAAGAATCAAATAGAGAATGGAGAGGTTCATGTATAATATTGACTAATGAAATAATTAAAGCTATAATTCACCCCTAAGCAGAGTCCACTGTGACCCAAATGAAGAAGCTAATTAGGCTGCTTCCTCTGTCCTCACAGCCAGTCAACAACTGGAACTCTGCTCAGTGCTGGGTAGAGGAAGCATATGGGGATAATGTACAAAGTATTCCACTCCAATTCAACAGTTCAGTCTCAACATGTAGAAATATGAAGCTTTACACTAATTCCTCAACTTTGAGTCAAGTCTGGATGTCCAGAGAGAAGAAAATATAAGGATTGGTAGCAGTCGGCCTATGGAAAAAGAAAAGCATATTTGGAAGACAACCGTGAGGACTCAAAATCTTTAAATACACTCTGGGAAAAGGAAAAAAAAGAAAAGAGCATCTGGGTTTCTCATTAAGTCCAACATACTCAGAAGACTGGCCATTTTCTGCCGAGTTCTGTTGCCATATGCCAAAGGGTTTTGTTTTATTTCATTTAGTTTTTTAAAGCTTTCTCAGCTCACTGCCGTGTACCTCACCCATCTGGGCCGTCACCTCTGCATATGTGCAATATTGCGGAACCTAAGTCCAGCTTTTACCACCTTGAGAAACAAACAGCAACACCCCTGGCTTTCTGCTTTCTTAAATGAACAGGAAGTCCTTCTTTCTCCAAGGTTTCATTAACCAATCTATGTTGCACTTGGTGCTGGTTCCTGGAAATCCAGTCTAGAAGCTATATGTGCTAGAAGCTGGTACAACCGAAGATTAACACATCAGGTCTGGGCCCTTATGCAGAGATCTATAGGTCATGGCTCAAAGAGCCATTCTTTGATGCCATTCTTTCTTGGATGCTCAGTTAAAAATGAGTAGTAAGTTCATTTAGGAAGCACTACCCAAAGGTCCCAGGCCTACAGAGATACCTCTCTTGCTCTCACCACATCTTGATTCTTCTCTTTTCCTCACACACTTTATTAATCCAATCCTGTTGGCCTACCAGGAGTGAGGCCAGGATGGATTCTGGTATCACATACCAGGAGAAACCAGAAGCAGGGCTTCAGCCAATGACCCTTAATATAGAAGACACTTAACATATACCCTTCTTCCCCAAAGTTTGTTTATTCAAACCACATAAAAAAACTCAATCCTCAAAGCAAAGAATTTGGAGCCCTGATCACACTCCTCCTGTAAGTCACTCCTGATTCTTATATCAATCTGTAGAATCAAATAAACGTAACTGTGCTGCGCAGCCTCCTAACTCCATGCACCAATGGGCCTGTTAAAGAAGGTGGTATACACCTACACAACCCCAAGCCTTTGAATGAACCAGGAGATTCTATTACCTATGGCAAAAATAGGATCTTTTCCAAAATGTGACATTAGCAGATGTTCCTGATTGGGCATCCACTTTATAATATGTCCTATGCTAAACACAGGGGGGATGTGAGGATAAATAAATTATCATCTCTGCCCTCCAGGAGTTGACGTTCTACTAGGGGAGACAGATTAGTGATATGAGTGATAAACCCAAGTATGTGCTGGATAAAAATTGTATCACCAAGCAAGATAAGGAAACACTTTATAGAGAAGATGGTCAGTCTGAGCGGGAGGCTGCCAGGTCATTTCAAGCAAAGGGAACAGCATGAACAACAGCCTAAAAGAGCCTGATTGTTAGAGATATTTATCTCTCCAGCCTCATTTTCCAACACAGCTCCCTTTGCCACTTCTGCAATCACCACAATAAAGTACTTTCAGTTCTCTGAATATGAATAGCATGTGCTTTCTCACCTTTGCAAGTGATGTTCTCTCTGAAGCGGTTATTCCTTGACCTCGACTCCTAAGCCTTGGTTCTGAATCCCACCTTCTCAACCTTCTGGTCTTGACTTGTATATAATGAGTTCTTTGATGTCCCCAAGTCTGAGTTAGGTGTCACTTCTGTACCCTGACTGTATGCTGTTACTTCCCTACCCTAGAACTTAACATACTCTCGCATAACCTCTGGCAAACTTATCTATATTCCCTGTAGATTGCACATTCCAGAAGTACAAGACTATATCTATCTTGATCGCCATTGTGGCCCCAGTGTCTAGCAGAGTGTCTGCCATACAGCTGGCAGCGCTTATGCAGAATGAATCAATTTCCAGGCAAAGGCCAGGGCTGGAGAAAGTGTAGGTGATAAGATTGAATTCATAGATAAGAATTAAAGCCTGAAAGAATATGTCCTGCTGTGTATGTATGTTGTCCTCTATCCAAGAAATCGTGATGGGTTATAAGCAAGAGGAGAGTGTGGCAAGGCAGCAATAAGAGGGCCTGAAATAATGGTGGGGGTATGGAGACAAGAAGATTGATTGTAAGAGATACTGTATTTAAGAAGTTATATCTCTAGGACCTAATGATTTATTGTAAGTTTAGGTAAAGGAGTGGGAGAATAAGGATGATTCACAAAATTGGTAAAATGAAAGGTCTATGGGGAATATCTTTATTTTTCTCTTACTTGAGAGAGATGAGTAATGTAAACAATAAGATGGCGCTGGGTATTCAAGACTAAAAACGTGTCTACTGTTCATTACTGCGTGTCTTGATATTGGCAGTTCAATAAGATACAGAGAATTTGTACCCCCATGGGTGGAGAATTCAGAATTTCAAAGGACTACTTCATAATTAAAATAGGAAAGGAATAGGTAGGATGCCTTTTTACAATAACACAAAATAAATCATCTTTAAATTCTTTAAGAAGTGGATTATAAGCGGAGGCTGAATCACTAAATCTTGACTTAGAAAAATGACACATTATCTGCTTATTTTATTTTTACTCTTTGTCTCTACATTACCAACAACTTTACCAAAGATGAAAAAGTCAAGCAAACAATGTCTTTCTGGAGATATTTATCCAAGTGGAAACACTGAGGAAACAACATTGTAATAGACCAAGGGGAAGGATACGCTTGATAAGTGAGAGAAACCCTCGACGTCAAGAGAGGAAATGGCTCTCAGAAAACATTGTGAAGAGATGAGGGAGGATACGAGGCAACAACAAATTGTCTACGTGTGGCTGGGGGATAGAGTTTTGGAAGAAACTGGAAAGTCAAAAATGCTGAGTACAGAGAGAATAACTCTTCAAGAAGATGAGAAAGATAGGAGGAAGAAATGGAAGCAAACATGCGGTTAGAGAAAACAATTACAAAGCAGCCCCCCAAATTTCACCCTGAGCTAGAAAGGACAGAAAAATTATAAACAGCATTAAAATTTGGTCAGAATTCCTTACCTCAGTAATCTAAGCCTCAGTTTCCTCATCTATCAAAAGGGGTTATAATCATGGTGTGTATTAGTCAAGTCAGGCTGCCATAACAAAGTGCCATAGAATGGGTGGTTTAAACAGTAGAAATGTATTTTTTCACACTTCCAGAGCTGGAAGCCCAAGATCAAGGTCCAGCAGGGCTGGTTTCTAGTGAGGAGTCCCTTCCTGGTTTGCAGATTGCACTTTTTCACTGTGTCCTTAACATGGCAGAGAGAGAGAGAGAGAGAGAGAGAGAGAGAGAGAGCTCTGCTGCCTCTTCTTAGAAAAGCACTAATCCCATCAGACCAGGAGTCTACTCTTAAAACCTCATTTAACCTTAATTACTTCTACAAAGGCACCATCTCCAAATACAGTCACATTGGGGGTGAGTGCTTCAACAAATGAACTTTAGAGGGACATAGTTTGGTGCATAGTAAGATCGTCATAAGAAATGTGTGAGATTATGCAAAGCACATTGTGCCTAGCACATAAGTAAGTGCTAAAGAAATGTTAGCCAATGTTAGCTGTGGAATCATCACTACAGGCATCATCTCTGAAGTTACTTATGCTTTTTCTTTTATATTTTTAAATGAATACTACAGATGAGATAGGCACCTTTTTCCTACTGCCCCTGAAAACTGCCCAGCTGTGTAGCACACTAAAGGTGTCCTCAGACCTATTTTATAAATATCATCCAATGCAGAAGTAGCTATAAAAGGAATAGAGAGATTGTGAACACTGGAGGGGGGGCGGCGCATGGAGGAGGAGAAGTTGGAGAGGGAGAAGACCAAGGAGGACAGGAGGAAGGAGTGGGCTCTTGAAAATTCTGTATTCTTTCCACACCCTCATAGTGTGCATCTAAGCTATCTGACAAAAGAAGGAACATTAGAACTTCCACCTCCAAGGATGTTCGCTGTAGATTTCTACTGAGAAGGAGACAAAAACGTCATTATTTAAGACACTCCAGTGCTAGTGTCATGCTATGCCATTCCAAGGGACCATGGTAAGGAAATAAGACTAACATCTCAGGTGGTCACAAACTTAATAGGAAGATTGTTTTTACCTAAAACATCTTTGAGTTTGCAAAACATACTGCAACTTTTACTTGAAGCAAATTGTATATGTTCGGATCAAAGAATAAGACTAGCTGTGGACTTAAAGTGTCCGTGGAAACAAAAGAAACATTGTAAAAAAGGATATGAATTTTCCATCACATATCCTAGATTTTTAAATAAAAATACAGATAGGAAACCATTGCATTGAAAATCCAGGAAACTATAGCCTATTTGAGTAACTTAAATGATCACATATCTCCCATGATGTACTTTACAACTATCTACCTTCTATAAGGGATATGGTGTTCTAAGTTGAAATAATGTCCCACTTGGCACTAGTATAAATAGAATGGCCATCATTTGTTTAGTGCCTAGAATGACAGGTACTTTGCAAACACTATCTCATTCATTTATTCCTAAAAATACCCTGTTGGGGTTGCTATTATTTTTACCAGTTTACGAATAAGTAGAGCAAAGAGTTTGCCCAAGGTTATACAACTAATAAATAAAGGTTAGAATTCAATCCATGCCTGACTGAAAATACATCTTCTCTCCTTTATGCCAGACTTATCATCATCCTTAGGGTTTTGGGGCATGTGAGCATGACTAGGAAAAATGGGCCAGGTTGGTTAAAAAAAAATGTTGGCATTGATTTTTAAATCAATGTATTTTTCAATGTCATTCTTATGAGTATTTACTTACTCAGATTTTTAAAATCACCTGCAAATGCCTCAATACTGGAAAATTGCTCTACCATTCTAGTCAGTTGATCGTATAATGGGCTTTTTAGTTTAGATTCTAGAACAGAAGATATGAGTTGCAATTCAGTGTTCCTATTTCTAAAGTATATGATTTCCAGCAAATTGCTTACCTCCTCTTAGCATTCATTCTCAAGGGAGCATTATCACCTATGGCACCAAGAAATTTTAGGAATTACATAAAATAAAGTCTGCAAAAGCATAGCCAACTGCCACATTAGCACTCAGTGTTTATATTTAAAAAGTTAATGAAAACATTGCCAACATATCTATTTCTGAATGAGGTAAACAAGAGAGACTGTAAGGATTTTTACAAAGAACTCTAATGCCTGAGAATTAGGACTCATTACCATGTAAACTCCAGACATAATCAAAGTTGTTTTCAAGCTTCATTGTTCCAATCTAGTTTATCTCTTTTCTCCCCCAGTTATTTTGATGGGTTTTCACAAACTATGCAGACTTCAATAACTCACTCTCTAATAATATACTCTGGATAATTGTTAGCTTCATGAAATACAATTGCCTATACTTTAAGTTATAATTAAAGGCATTACTTAAACCCTCAAGTGGCCTTTGGAAATCTGAAAATGCAAGTTGAATTCATAAATGCTAGGGAAGAATAGGAAATCCCAGAACCCTAAATCAGCAGACTCAAATTCATGTGAACTTAACTGAGAGAGAAGCCGCCTAATGCTTTGGTTATAACCACCAGACTTATTCTGACACTAACACCAGTGCTAGCATTACTAAATGAGAAAATTGGGCTAAGATCGGGTCTTTAAAGTTGAGTATATTTACTGATGGTAAAACCTTTATGGTTCAGCTGAACAAAGGAAATGCAGTTTAAAAACAGACCTGTTGTGTAAGGGACAATTCTAATGATGAAAAAAGTCCAAATGTATTTCTGTGGTATTTGACTGAATGAGAATGGTGAGTTTTGCAAATCTACATATCTACGATTTGGTCAATCGCGGACTATTTGCCTCTTTTCTCATATTATTGGCTGCTGTCACAGAAGGATTTGATGAGCCACATAGAAAGATCCAGGTTATTGCCATTATTGACAGCTTGAGCATTCTCTTGTTACTTTTTATTTTTTTATTTTTTTAAATTTTTTTTAACATTTATTTATTTTTGAGGCAGAGAGAGACAGAGCATGAACGGGGGAGGGTCAGAGAGAGAGGGAGACACAGAATCCGAAACAGACTCCAGGCTCTGAGCTGTCAGCAGAGCCTGACGCAGGGCTCGAACTCACGGACCGCGAGATCATGACCTGAGCCGAAGACGGCCACTTAACCGACTGAGCCACCCAGGCGCCCCTCTTGTTACTTTTTAGAGAAATTAATAATTTGCCTACATTTTAATATCCGTCTCAGAAGAATTCTATTGTATTCAATATTTCAAACTGAAGCTAAGATCATCTCACTCCAAATTCCTGGTCTTCTTTTCCATCACTGCTTAAGCCTTAATTCTCTAATATATAAGTACTACATATAACCTAAATTCTGTTCTTCCTACCTACCTGTACAGATGGCACAAATGTAAAATATAAGTCTCTAAGTACGGGGCTAAACTCCCTATCAATAATGAACAATGATGTTGATTCTTTTATTAAGTTCTATCTACTACACATTAATTTTTTTATTCTTATGACCCAAGTGCTATGTTTAGGGTCATATATATTAAGATAAATAAGCTACGAACACTTCTCTCAAAAATGTTGCAAAAAAGTGAAACTTACATGACACCTCTGTTTTATAAAATGAAGCTGGCCTGCAGTTCACACTGTTCCCATCTTTCTTTCAAGACCTATACAGTCTGAGCTTTCCCCTTAGATTGTCTCTGGCTACATCATTCCGCTAACGTTATTGCTGGCCCACTTTCCATTTCACTTTCTTTTTTTTAATTAGAATCAGATTAATAGAGCAGAAAGTGGCCTCAATCATTGAGTCCAAACTCCCATTTCACAGATGAAGAAAATGAAGTCTTTCCAATTCTGATAACACAGGCAATTAAAGAAACATAAACCCATTTCAGTTAAACCATGTAGAAATGTATGATAAAATGGAATAAAATAAAAAACTTTGCAATACATAGCCTGCCTCAAAAAAAGAAAGAGGGATTCCCAGAGCCAATGGGAGAAAGAAAATTCATTTTAGCGGGAACAGTAAGCTCCAGGTAACACTGCCACAGTTCCTAAAAGTTCTGGACCTCACAACTGATTAGATTTCTGGCTGCCTCCGTTTTCTCTCCACCACTGGCTCAGGTGCTAGGTAATTAATGTCTGTAATGGCTATCAAGATGCAATGTTGAGATCTCCTTCAAGAGAGATATGCAGGCAACTTAGTTGACAGCCCAAGTTGTGCCCCTCGGGATTTATACATTCTCTGGCTGCTCCCAGCCTATGACTGAGCACAGCATAGGTATGAAAGCCAGCCCATTCCTACCTGACTCTGGACTCCTCCAACCAGGAGTTTTTGGTTGAGGAGTCTTCATCAGCCTGGAGGATGTTTTCTCAGAACTGGGCTGTGGCCAAGACTCTTCAGTCCAATCCTCCCTTTGCACTCTTCTTTAACCGGTGTCGAATATGTGTTGCCATCTAAAGGCTCTCCTGCCCCATTCTATTCCTTTCCCCTTTATCCTTCACAAATATTTTTCAGTATAAATCTCTTGCACATCTAATTCCCATCTTGGTCATCTGCTTCTCCGAGGACCTGAACTGACAGAATCGGAATACCTCTTTGATGTGATATGGTGCATCAGTTAGAAACTTGTGAAGCTCTGCACTAGAGAAACTTTCAGACATGCACACAAGGAGACATTATGCAATGATGTTCATTACAACATAGTTTGAAAACAGGAGGAAATTGGAAACAACCTAAGTGTTCAAATATAGGAAAAGGGAAACTTTGAGGTTTATTTACTTAAATGGTACTATAGGGAATAAATCGAGCTACAGGTATCAACATGGATGAATCTTCCAATGTAATGTTAAGTGAACAAAAGAAGTTGCAAAAATACCCACACAGTATGGCACAATTGGTTTAAATCTAAAAATGCAAAAACAGTGTTCTACATAGTTTTTGAAAATTATAATAATTTGGGTAGCAAGAACACACATTCACTATAGAAGTGGTCATCTCTGGGATAAAAAGGAGAGAAGATAGAATAGGATAGATTTCAACTCTTTTCTGTAATATTTTTATTCCTCTTTTTCTTTTAAGGATAACAACTATTAAATTGTATTGGTGGACACATGGGTATTTGTTATAGTATTCTCTGTACTTTTCTATGTGTTTGAAATATTTTCAGATTTTTCAAATGAAATAAAATAAATATTTGTTGAAAGAAAAGAAATTGAGGCCCAAAGAAATTGTGACATGACCAAGTTCACATATTTAGTTCGTGGCAGAGTAGACATTCTTGGCTCCTGGACTGGCTCTCTGACCACCACATTGTGCTGTCTCCATTGTCATGTGTCTGTCTAATGGGGAAGATGGTCAACAAGGCTTTTGTATCCTTCACAATGCTTTACCAAGTCATCCTAGGTGCAAGAAAACACTTAACATGTACTAGATCAAATTGAACAATTAGCATGCAATCTCTAATGCAAAATGACTTGATTGCTGGAATTATACTCCAAGAGAAGAAATCTCATGCTACAGTTCTGACTGCAAAGTATTCAGAAATGTGTGGGTCATGCATTCAGCAGCTCTGGAGGGCCCAATTGCTGACCCAGATCTTGTCCAGAAGCACCAAAAAAGGGAGGAGGCAGTTCTTATCTAAAGAATCAGACATTTCGCTGACCAATCAAAAGGCATGTAAAATACCAACATAACACATAGGTGACCTTGGAAAGGTTACAGTCTTCCTCTGAAGATTTACGTTTACAAAAGCCCCACTACCTGCTGTACTCAGAAATCCGTTTGTCCAGGATCTGGGAAATTCAACTGGCTCTATTCTCTATATTGTAATGGTAAGATAGACAACTTCTTCTGAACAGAAAATTGGGGATTTACTGACCCTTGATTCTGTGGTCCTACAGAATCCAAATGAAAATATGTGTTGTCTGTTCTTAAGAGCTCTTCAACAGACACAAGGCCAATAGCAGCCAAAACAGAACACACTTCGGTATCTTAAATCTGGGAAGTACCTGGGCTAATTAATAACCACAGACAGAAAAGAACAATTAGGTTGTACACTTATTAGGCTCCTTTTTATGTTATTTTCATTGTGAGAGGCAGTTATTTTTCTAACTTTAATAAAACCTAATGCCTTTACTGATTTCAGTAACATGAAGATTTGAGGTGAATATGTCCTTGCGGGTAAGCTTTGTCTTTTTCACCAGTATGTTTTAAAAAGCTGGCAAGTGCTTGGCACATTATTAATGTTTGTTGATTGAATGAAAGGATGAATAAATGAATATAAGTGAAATTAAGACATATTTCTTACTGACAGACACTAATGACTAAAAAAGGGTTCCAACAAATGAGCAGAGTTGACAATTAAAGTGTAAATAGGAATCTAATGAATGTTCTAATTGATCTTCCCTGCTTTAAAATGTAGCCAGGATTTTTTAACCTTGAGATACAATGCTCAGCAAATTAGTAGACTGCCTTTGTATGAAAGTCTCTTCAATCAATCTAATAGTTTGTCTTCTCAACTATAGACTTTAAGACCTCTGCCAAATTAATGTTTTGTTTGTTAATCTTAACAAGAGTTGCCTCAATAATAGACTCATATACAGAAGTTGAGTTTAGCACTTTGGACTTCTGTGAAAATAGAGAGCATGTGTTACATTTGAAAAAAAAAAGCCACAACTCTTCAAAGTTAATAAACCTAGAATGGAAAAGAAAACTCTCATTATTTCTTGGTGATTCTACCACCAAGAAAACAATACACCTTCAGTGTCTGAATCAGATTTTAACAAGATTTTTTTAACTGATTCTTTCTCTTTGGCTTTATAGAGGCCCTTAGACAATGGATGCTAAACATTTCTTCAACCATTGGGTAATTTGATACCATCTATATAAGACTTGCTGAGATGTAGTAGAAAAAAAAATCACCCATCTCCACTGTATAAAGGAGGATAGAGGCTAAGGGGAATTGAAATTTAAAAATAAGATTTTGTAAAAGAGCTGTTGATGAGTGTTGAGTCCCACTTGCTCCCCATGACAAGAAAAATTAGGCATGCTTTCCCTCATTTTCAACCCAGAGAAAGTGGCTTCAATGGAACCACTTAGAAAGCTCAAGGTGTGCCCCAGTGCTGACAGAGGACCATGGAATAGAATAACTCCAGCAGACTAGCAACTGTGCACTGATGGAAGACAAGAAAGATTGCTACAAAGAAAGATTGCAATGGTTTTTTAGTGCAAAGGATGTGTGACAATTTACTGTGAATTCAAGAGAAAAGAGACAGCCTTAGGGTCCTCTAAATACTGCCCCAAATGACTGCCTCAAGGTACACAGTAACTCTTACAAAGGAATGTACCAGTAGATTCCCAGGGACCCAGAGAGAATATCAAACAAGCAAGCATCAGCAATGATGAATTTCTCAGTACATCAAGAGAAGTGTAGGTCAGATACCCCAGTGATTTGGGGGTGGAGGGTAGGCAGTTTTCAAATAATGCACTTAAGTTTGCCAAGAGAAAGTGTCAGCTTAAGCAAACAAACAAACAAACAAACAAACAAATGAAAAACTGCCAAGTGCAGAGAACACAGATATCAGCTAATTTCAGCACTGATCAAATAATACCTTTCCTTTCCTCTGACCTCCTCCCTTTCCTTCAGCCCCCTCCTATGCCAGAGGAATTAGAAACTGCAGTAGCAAGCTGGAGGTGGAGGAGGAGGCATAGAAGCAGGAAGTGGTGAATCTGAGACAGAGTTCACCAGGTCTGACTTCCCCCACTTCCAACATCACCTCTTGCAGACCTAAGCTAACAGAGACTGTAAGCTTCAACTTCAAATAACATTAATGTGATTATATGGAAGTCAACATTTTAATAACTGAAATAAGATCTCTCAGGTGACTAGAGAGCACAAAGAGTTTCTCATCATCTGATAGACCAAAAGAGCCGCTGTGTCCTTCCTGGAATTCTTCCAGAGACAGAAAAGATTTTGGAATGGGAAGAGAGGGAAAACTCAAAGCTGTCTTGTGATTCCACTATACAAGCCCTGCACATTCACAATAGCAAGGTTATTTTGGCATATGACAATTCTCAGTAAGTTCTGTTTTCTGGTCTTCATAATAAGTATTCCAAGGAAAAATGAGGAAGAGGGAAGACATAACTGTTTGATATTGATGTGGTTAAGTGGGAAGAAGAGCTGGAGACAGGTCATGAAAGATTCCCCCAGTCTCTTCAGCCCACTCCTACTAAGAAAGCCTGGTGCCTCCCCAGTGCTGAGTGAGGCAGGCAACCAGTAGTGAAATCATTTTGCTGCCAGGAAATCATTTTGCTCTCCCTCAGCCCACCATGATCTCTCCTGATACCACCTCCCTCCTAACTGACCAGTTTGTTTTCTGACTGTGTAATGGTAATCTGCTTTCCTGAAGAGACCTGGACCCCTCTGTCCCACATGCCTTGCCATGAGCCAGGGTCTTTCTCTCACTAGACTAATCTACTAGACTCTCTCTGTCTGCCAAGTTCTATCCACCATCTGGGCTTCCTCTGCCCTGCCCCACTGACCAGATTCAACCTCTTTATAGCAACACCCGGGCCCACCCTGCCACACCCACAGCCACTCTTTTCCAGCTCTGACCTCAGCCTCTACCCATCAGCCTTTGCTACTAAGGTCCCTGTATGCCTTGCGGCTGAACCCATAGAAAGTTGGAACAGAAAGAGAACTTGGAGTGACTCATTTGCAACTATTTCTTGTCATTAAAAGTGGCACAGCCATTAAAGAAGAAAGGTGGGAGCTAAAAATTGGGGCCTTAAAAAGTAGCCTTCTGTTATCATATAAGACTAGGAAAGTAGCCACAAAGTGTTCGTAATGTTCCTCAGTGGTTATCATTTCAAATCAGACTCAGACCAGGAAGATGTAAGGATAATCATGAAATATGAGGCACACTGCTGCCGAGCACCAGTTAGTTCCAAATGTGTTCATTTATTCATTTGCAGTAACAGCCTCGAAAATCAGTGGAGTGGTCTCTAGGAAGTAAAAGAGTAAAATAATTTTCCAACTCTCATAGTCAGAGGGCTAATTCAAGTTTCAAAAGCAACACTAACTTGCTTAAAGTACCATAAAAAGAGAGACAGACAGAGAGTGGAAATTCCATCCTGCTTTAATCACTGTCCACTGCAAGTTTCTTTAATGATTTCCAGCTGCCTCCATTTAAAAGTTGTTGCTTTGACAGAACTTTTGTACAAACTTGGAACATTTTCATGTGCAAAAGAAAAAAAAATCTTGCTTCGTTCTCAACTGCATTCTAACCAAAAGCAGATTTCTCTTGGATTATATAAGAATACGATGAGCTGGAAGGGGCGGGGGTGGGGCAAGGAGTCAGACTCGGCCTCTGCTTTTTTGCAGTCTCCACAAACCATTCCACAGGAGGCACAAAGGAAAATGTGAAAACCCAGGGAGAAGCCCACACCCTTGGGAAAGCCAAAATATGCTTTCAGTTCAGCATACGACTGCATTCTGATGTGAAGAAAAACTACTCAGAATTAAGTGTCCGTGAAATAAGTGCCTCCAAATTCCCTATCAGTTAAAAGTGTGTGTATGTTGTGTGTGTGTGTGTGTGTGTGTGAAGTATGTAGTGAGTTAGTGAAAGGGTTTACAGTCAATACTGTGCTGGTCAAATAGTTTGTAACTAATCATCTCTCATCCGTTTCTTTGCATCCATTCTTTGCAGAGAATAATGGAAACAAGGATATACAATATAATAAAGGATCAGATATTAACAATTGAATAAGGCGTTTTGTCACAAATCATAAACCTGAGGTTCCAAACCCTTTTAGGGTCATCATTTTCTTTCAAACAAAGTTGTATGCTTTTTAAAAGCAAAGAGCAACCATTTCACAGTAATCTTTGTCTTCCCCGTAGCCCCTGGCACTGGCATCTCCTATCATAGGCCTTCAATGAAGACGTGTTACAATGAGTAAGGAAAACTTTCAGAGGGGGATGGATATTAGTTAAGCAATAGGATGTGTGGAAGGATGTGTCTATATTTATAGACAGCTTGAGAATAGGTGAAATAGTAGATTGTTTCATCCTCATGATTCCATGAATCTATCATTTTTTCACATATCATTAAGTTTTCCATGTAGATATAGTCCTATATTGTTATGTGGAGGGCAGAAAGGAACTCTGATAGTCTTCAGATTATTCTCTGAAAGTATCCCAGGCTGCTGAAAATTGACTCTCCTTTTGAAAAAGAGGCCTATAAATGCACCTGCTAATATTTTTTCTTGTCCACCACATCAGTAAGGAAATTATCTACCCAAACCCTTCATTTTGCACATTGAATCCTTTGACGGTATGGAGAGGGACTTTTAACAATACTAAAAACAATTCATAAAAATGTTCTATGTAAACTCCAGAAGAGATACAGGAAATAACAGCTAAGTCAGTCTTAGGAGTCACTTCGCATCCTCATCTTCATTCATTCTGACAAATATTTTTAAGTGTCCCATAGATATTCCTCATAAATCTTATTTCCATCATTTAGGGACATGTGGAGGCTCCAGAATTGCTGTTTAAAAGGGCCCTGGGGGTAATAATCTGGTTGGCTGTCAAGGATGCCAACTTTTGTCCTGAAGCCACATGTGAACGTCACGCACACTGTTTTACTTGCATTGTATCTTTACTGGGGATGGAAGTGGGCAGGGAGCTTAGAAGGTTAAATTCCCATAACCCACTTGGTACTGTCCTTATGAAGGACCATGTTTTAATCAATTTCTGGACTTTAATTCTGAGTCTTCCCAAGCTCTCTATATTATTCTCACACTCTAGTGCCAAAAATTGTACAGAGGACTCTAATGTGGGCAAGCGCAGAGACAAAGACAAATTCATCACTTTATAATTGCTGGGTTTTGCCTATTTGTAAACCTCAGTAATTGTGCTTGCTTTTTGAACAAATTCACTAAATTTCTTATGACTAGATCATTTTACCTGAATATCACTGCAGTCATTTATTTTCAAAAAAGCATTCTGCAAATGAAAGCAAGCAGTAATATAGAATGTATGTTACATCTGTACTGATCCTTCTTTTGGCACTCTTTTCAATACATTCCTACTCCTTCTATTTTTTCTCTTATTTTTCTTTCTATTAAATATATTAATATATAAAAGGCTATTAATAAATATTCCCATGCCACATTATTTTCTTTCATGGGCTATGTGTTTTACCTTCTTTACTAGAATGTAAGCTTCTTAATTATAAAGACATTGCCTAGTTCCTCTTTACATCTCACTGGCCCACATTTGGCACATAGAGAACATTAAGAATGGTTTGTTGAGTGAATAAATGAACGTACTGAACCCTGAACCCTGGAAGAAAGATGTAAAATAAATCTTTAAAACTTTAATAAATGGATCCAAAAGCTGTTTCAGATAAACTATTAGCAAGTCGTCACATCTGACACTTCTAGAAGGCCCACCAGGGAGGGTCAACATAACCCCATAAGGGTGTAAACACAGCTGTTGTTCTCTTCAGGATATGATTAGTTTTGATTTATTGCACACATTCACCTGCAAGGCTTCTCAGAGCACACAGAGTCATAATCTCCAAAGTCACCTAGTGACAAGTGAGTCCCTGAGCTCCATTGCTCACCTGGATCCGCAGCTCTCATTTATCTCTCAGGCAGGCCAAAACCACTCCTAGCCTCAAGGCCCTCAAACTTAGACTTTGTCAAATCAAATGGGTAATAATTTACAATATAAGTATCTTTTATAGAATAGTGAGTTATTTCTCTTCTTCTTTGTCTTTTTTTCTTCTCACAAAATAAAACCCTGGAACTATAGACCACAAATATATTTATAGTTAGTACTTTTCTTTTTAAAAGGATAGGTGCATTACCCTGTCATTGGTCACAAGGAAGATGAGATGGGGAATTGAAAGGATTCAAAAGTAAATATATCAACAATTCCTCTAAAAGGGCTCAAAGTCCATATGGTAAGCTGCAGAAGATTCCAGAAGAAAGGCGGGACATCAGGTGGTAAAACTCAGTGTTGAAACTGAGGTAGAAATGTCAACTGGGAAAGAAAGGCAGAAGGTCCACAGGGAAGCCACGCTTCCTTAAGGAGTTAAAAACGCTAAATCCTGAGATGCTAAATTCTTTTTTTTAAGCCTATTATTTTGACTTCTGCTGAGGTCATGATCTCCCAGTCTGTGGGTTCAAGCCCCGTGTCAGGCTCTGTGCTAACAGCTCAGAGCCTGGAGTCTGCTTTCGATTCTGTGTTTCTCTCTCTCTCTCTCTCTCTCTCTCTCTCAAAAATAAAAACTAAAAAAAATTTAAGAAAACCGCTTGACACAGGATCCCTGGGTAAAGCATACCTTGTAATTAATACTTTCATCCATATGGAAAGGCTGTCCCCTTTCATCATGTTTTAGCTGTCTCTGCAAAGAGAAGGGAGGAAGCATTTCAAAAACTTACTTACCTACTGATACAAATAAGCACCCCCACCCCACCCAGAGAAGGCAGAAGCCTGAAGTAGCTACCAGTTTGGGGGTTTCACCTGACAATGAGAAACTAACCACCTAAGTAATTGTATGTATTGGGGAGCCAACTTTACTTGGTGAAGAACACTGAATTGAGAATTAAAATTCATGTTTGAATCCTGGCCCAATCTCTTAGTACATGTGTGATTTTTAGTAAATTACTTAAGATCTCTTTAATATTTTTTTCAGTGATAAAATTGGAGATTAATGACACTTGCCCTCATAACCTCCCATATGGTTGAGATAATTAAATGAGATGTTACATTAAAATGTGCCTTGTGAACTCTAAAGTGCTATGCAAATATAAGATACTGATTGAACACATTTGATGACACAAAAATGTCTCGTGGAAATTTTTCTACCAACCTCTGTGACAGAAAACAGCTTTGAATCTCTACTCTAACAAGAGAGCATACAAAGAAATGGCTATGTTACATAAACAGCTTTTCCATGTCTACAAACCATGCGCACCTACTAAAAACAGCTACCAAAAATGACAGAAGTAAGCAAATTCTTCCAGGTAGTTGCTTTCTCTTGCTTTCACTGAGCTTTGGGGAAATATTTTTTAACTTTTAGTCTATTCCTTCTAACTGGTTTCTGATGTACATATGAAGGATAACTCTCTAGATGCTCACTCTTTCCAGAAAGTATTTACTTAGAGAAAATTAGAATTTAATTTATACTGGATGATCAATACAGACCTTTATGCATGCAATACATCTAATACACTGCAGCCAGATTAATTTCCCTAGTCAGTGATTAATTGCCTACTCTGTCCCAGGCGCTGGAGAAGGTGCCTGGAATACAACAGAGAGCATGATGGGTAGGGTCTCTGCCCTCCTAAATGTCAAATCCATAGTTTCGTTTCAGAGCTCATCTTTCTCAACCTCTGTGACATTTGATTTTGTTGCCAATTTACCTTCTTGAAACTTCCTTCTCTCTCAATTTTGTAGGCATAATTCTTGCTTAAGATAGCCGATACGATTGGCCAAGTTCCTCAACCTGAATTTCCAATCCCTTCTCCTTCATCGCCTTCCAGCCAGGGGTAAGAATGTGTTGTAGTTTTGCGCCATTAGATGTGAGATGAAGTCTACGCTAATGTTCCTGCAACAGATAGGCGGCACTCCTTCTCTTCCTCATTCCTTTGGCTAATATGTAGATGTGTTGACGAGACCTGTAGTCGCCAGCCTGCAACTATAAGGCAAAGTGAAGAGAATGGCTTTGCGGTAGTTCCAGTCTAGTAGAAAACTACGCCAAGTTAATTCTAATTCATCCTCAGTCACAGCTTAAATCTCCTCAGAGAGACCTCCCGAAACGTCCCGATCTAAATTAGCACCTCCTACTAGATATTTTCATAGCACTCTGTGATTTTCCTTCATATAACTTATATATTTTTAGTTCTGTATTTCACTGTGTTAGTATTTATTTTACATCTTTCTCCTCCACCAGAAAGCAAAGGGATAATTAAATCTTTCTATAGTCATTCTATATTCAGTGTCTCACAGATTATCTACCACGTATTATGTGCTTCACAAATACGTGTTGAAACTTGATGACTTCTCCAGACTTAGGTTTCCAACTACCCTCTGGGTATCTCTACTTGAATGTTTGGCAGGTCCCTCAAAACCAAAGAGCCAGAGTAGATTATATCTGTACTGAATTTCTTTTCCCAGTTAATGGCATCACAAGAAACCAAAGCCAGAAACCTCCAAATCTCCTTACCTTTCTTCACTCCTCCCCTTCCCCTCACATTCATCTGGTATCCAAGACCTGATTCTATCAACTTAATATTTCTTCATCCTGCTCTTCATCCCCTCAATACTGTTCACCCTTCCGTACTTCAAGTCTTCATGTTACCTGCAGTTCTACAGTATTACTCTTGTAGTAGACTGCTACTTCATCTTCCTGTGTATTTGAAACCCACTCTTACTGATGATCTTCAACTAACCAACCATTATACCCATTTTATAGATCAGAAAATGAAGGCTCCAAGGATTTCAGAAACTTATAACCTCAGATCACTCAACTAGTGAGTAGCAGAGCTGAAATTTACACTGGTCCGTACCCCAAAATCAGGAGACCTGGGAGACATCTAGACTTCGGCAAGACCAAGCTCCAGTACAGGCATCCTGAATTAGAAGAGTATGCCTCTATGTGGATTCCCACCCCACCCCTGAAGTCTGTATATTTCTTGAGAACAGAGAAAAGATCTTCATTTCATCCCTTTTCATCACACATCACCTACCCCTTCCCCAGCACACTACATAGTATGTGTTAAAAAAAAAGAAAAAAAAAAAAAGGAAAGAGAAATAAGGAAGGATTCATCCAAGGGAGAAAAAAAGGAGGATGCAAGGTGATAAGACCTGAGGAAGAAAGAGATAGGAACAAGAAACATAACTCACTTTGTTTAGATTCTTGTTCAGAAGTTATGCCTTTGCAAAAAAAATGTTGGCTTGAATTTTGGCTGATGTTTTACTTACTTCAGCACAGGGAAAATTCCAACTTGGCCTTTTCCCTCAGGAATGTTTATGAAGAGTTAAGAGTTATATGATGATGTGAGGTAAAGAAAGTCAATTCACATACACCCTTCTTCAGAGTAAAAGTTCGCAGCTAAGTGCCACCTAGTAAATCACCCCTCCTCTAAAAGCTCTGCCCTCTCCCCTTCAAGACAATTACAGTCTAAAAAGCCGATTTGATTTGTCACATTTTTTTTACCATTTTGTGCTTTAAGAGTAATTTGGGGCTGTATTTAGGGCTGCAATTTCTCCTCTAAAGGAACTAAAAGCCTTATTCTTTTCAGTCTCATAATTAACCTACCATGCCACTTCACCCAAATAATCTTCTGGAAATTTAACAATGTACCCCCAAATCTTTTGTAGGCTGGATTTGCCTCAGCACCACTAAATCACTCAGTATCATGTTCCTCATAGGCAGTGGCTGAAATGAAATATGCATACTAGGTAATTGGAAAAAGATTCTGTCTCATTTGCCTCCGCTGTTCTTCCTTGTTGGAAATGCAGAGGGAAAGAAGGCAGCAAGAAGAATACCTTCCTGCTGTCAATTTAGAAGAAAAGCCATCATCACAGAGCCACATCAGCAGGGGCGGGCCCGAATTCTCTGCAGGCTTCTAACAAGCCCCTTAGACCTCGAGACACTCATCACGGTCCCTTGACACAGAATGAGAAGACTTTTGATAAAACAATATGGTGTGCAATTACAAACACATCTTAAGTGCCCCCCTACTCATTGGCTTCTTTCCATTTCCAAAATGCTCTTGTTCAGCCTTTCCAAAAAAGAATTACCTCTAGCCAAAGTGCCACATGTGCAGAGAAAGAACACATTCTGTTTTTATTTTTTTATGTGTTTCCATAATCCTAGTAATAAAACATATTAAAATGAGAATCTTCCTCATTAGGCTAGGGTTTATATGGGAAATGATTTAAAATTTTATAAATTTACTATCACTTTTATTTTCAGTTCTCTATTATTTAGAATTTAATTGTTCAATCCATGAAATAATTATAGCTAGCACTAATTGTGCTTTCCGTGTGCCAGGCACTGTTCTAAGTGCCTCATGTATATTAATTTTGTCCTCGAAAGGATCCTATGCAGTAGGTGCTATCGTTATCACTCCAACCTTTACAGATAAGATAACCGAAGCACACAGAGGTTAAATAACTTGCTCATGTCAACAGCTAAAAGTGGTGCCCATACCATAGTGCCTCTGACTTAATACAGGCCATCATACATATGTTCACCACTTCTTTTTCCCTTCCTTCTATGTTTTCTTTAGGGCCATTTTAGTCATGTAGTCTTTTAGAGAATGCTTACCTTTAGAAAATGTCATCAGCATATGGGGGAGATACAATGAGGCACAACCCCAACGTCGTGGAAGTAAGGGACATAAAGGGGGCTTGGAGAATCCATCAGAACATGTAGCAGATACAGTCAGTGTTCCCTGAATATCCCTGGGACTCCTACTCATCCAGCTTTCCCTGCAGTTGGAAGGAGTCATGTGACTAGTTCCGGTCACCAGTCTTTGAGCAGAAGTAAAGCCAGCTGAAAAAGTGTACTGGGCGACAGAGCATACAACTGTGTCAGATGCCACTGATAGGTCAAATACTGTGAGAAATGAGAACTGATTATGACATGTAGCAATTATGGGATTTTAGCAATAGGGAGGTCATAACCGAGCATGATAAGAACAGTTTCTCTGTAGAAATTCATTAGTAGCATCATTGAATCAGTAATGTAGAGTATAAGAAACTATTTCGCTAGTGGGTACAGAATTTGCCTAAATAGAATTTAATCAATGATTGGCATAGAGCTATAGAACCTAGATTCTTCTCACACTTCATGCTGTTCTCTTACCTAATCCACTCAAAGTCTTCCTTGTTTCATTACACATCCACATACTCACACATATATGTCAAGTTGTCATACATTGGACTACTGGTCCAACAAAGTCTTTTACTCTTTTACAGTAGTGCTATACATCTGTATTTTTACCATGGTCCTATGGTAAGTAGAGAGTACTTCTGAGCCCCCTAACTTTGGACTTGGTCATATGATTTGATTTGGTCAATGGGACATTAGCAGAGACAATCTATGCATAAAAACTTAAATTTGTTTGAGCCACTGCACTTGCTCTCTTATACATCCAGACAACCCTGAAATAGTCCATATACTCAGGATAGCCCACTGGTCCCATAGAAACTCCCAAATCTAATCTGCAACCTGGAGCCCAGTCCAGCCAATTGCAGCCAAGCTTTAGCTGACCTGCAGAGGCATGCATGAGAAATAAATGCCTTTTTTCCCCCTAGAAGCCACTGAGCTTTGCAGTGGTTGGTAAATGACATTATTGTGAATACAGCTGACTGAGACAAAATTTGAATTCCGAGTGTCCCAAATGT
Organism: Neofelis nebulosa; assembly: GCF_028018385.1. Lineage (NCBI taxonomy): Eukaryota > Metazoa > Chordata > Mammalia > Carnivora > Felidae > Neofelis > Neofelis nebulosa. The sequence goes on along the minus strand of NC_080785.1, from coordinate 72,035,004 downwards.
CCTTAGAAAATAAGGTACAAAGTTTTGCCTGGACTCTTCGCTAATTACAAGCCTCAGATTGATCCCAGAATTCCATTAAGCCACTCCACCCAATACACACACCACATAGTAAAATTGGTTCATTCTCCTCTTTAAAAATCATACTTTAGGAACTGGAAGAGGTCTAAGTAGTACTGTCCAACCACCTCTTTTTACATCTGATAATACCCAGGAGGTGAAGTGACATGTCAAATATCATACTACTAATCACATAGAGCAGCTACTAGAATCCAGATTCCTGACTGTTATTTCAGTACTGTTTCCTCTGTGTCACATTCCCTATCTTACTTCCAAACTGAGAACTCTCAGGTTCAAGCTATATTCAGAAACAAGAAATCTAGGATTTAACATTACAAACACTCATTCTCTTGTCACCCATACTATCTTCTTTCCCTTTTTATAAACTCATTTCTCCCCAGTGTCTGAACCACTCCAACACACACACACACACACACACACACACACACACACACACACTTGAATTCTTTAGTCTGTAACTATTATTCTATTATTCTATAGCCTCCAAAAATCTCAGTTTCATCAACAATTAATATAGATTTAAAATGTTTTCACTGGGAGACGGTATAAAGAGCGATGTGTCCAATAGAATTATAAAGTTTTTGAACTAACAACTTCATTTTACAGTGAAGGAAATTGAGTCCTAAAAAAGTAAGATGACTTGTCCAAGGCCACACGACTGGTTAGCAAAAGAGAAGATACCAGATCCCAGGATTCCTGACTCTTCTCTAGCATGTACTTCCCAAACCCTACCATTTATAATCAACAATATATACACATCTGTGCCTTTGTGGTTATTAATCTCATTACTTCAGGAGAAGTTAATTTTGGATTCCTTTTTCAATATATTAGTTCTTGACATCTTTTCATCTGGAATGGAGATAGAGGTTTTTGTATTAGAGTGTAATCCAAATAAGTGTTCTTGAGGGATTTCAAAAGTCAATATGACTTTTACTCTTTCAAAAAAAAAATCATCTCTCAAGAGGATAGTGACTTGCCTTTGCATCACAGTGCTTTGAGACAAAAACATAATTTGTATATTAAAAAAGCACCTTTCATCTTCTCATCTGTACAGTTCAGTGCTTACAAAAACAACTCTTTACTTGTTTCTTCACCTTGTGTCTCTTTAGAAAAGAGGGGAAACAAACACTCAAAAACTAAATCATTTGTCCACTGTTGGATAGGAAGGCACTAATTTAGCACATTGCCTTTGCAAAATTCTGGTCTGAACTTCTTGTATATTAGTAATACTAATGCTAATTCCCACAAAAGTAACATTCATTGAGTTATACTAGGTTCTAGGCACCATGATATGAACTTTTGTATGCATTAACTTATTTCTTCCAGATGACGGTAAGCTTAGTATGTAGTATTATTATCTACATTTTAGAGAGGAAGATGAATCTTAGAGGTGTTACATAATTTTTCCAAGGTAACAGCAGAATGAACATACCCAGTTGCTGGCAAGGATGGCATGTATTTCTTACAAAATATCACTGGGTCAGGAGTGGGAAAGGGCCTCGACTCTCACACCAAAATAATGAACAAAATAGTTTCTGGGGGTTTTATGGTGAATCGCTGTAAATACATGCATATATATATATATATATATATATATATATATATATATATGGATATATATATCTAGATATAGATATAGATATAGATATAGATATAGATATAGATATACACACCATACTTGTTTGAGTCACTGTGAATCTGTGGGGAAAATGGATTTGAGCTACTTTATAAAGGTAAATTAAAAATTAGTCTTGGGGCACCTGGGTGGCTCAGTCAGTTAAGTGACTAACTCTTGGTCTCGGCTCAGATCATGATCTGAGGGTTCATGGGTTCAAGCTCCATATTGGGGGCTGACAGCACAGAGCCTTCTTGGGACTCTCTCTCTCTCTCCTTCTCTCTCTATGTCTCCCCACTCTCTCTCTCTCTCTCAAAATAGAAATAAACTTAAAAAAATTAGTCTTGTTATCAGAAGTTCAGATTGTGGTTTCCTTTGAAGAGAAAGGAGTGCTCATGACTCAGAGGGAAGCCCAAAGGGTCTTGTGCAGTGTGAAGAATGTTCTGTATTTTGTTGTCGGAGGTTATGTAGGTGTGTTTACTTTGTGAAAATGCATCGAGCAAAACACATGTTTATGCGGTTTTCTGTGTGTATGTTATATATCATTAAAGCTCACATTAAAATTAACCTTTGAAAATGTCTAAAGACATACTGAGAATAGAACCACTGTCTGCCTCTGAAGAAACTTTACATTTACCAGCTGTGAACCAGGTGGGGCAGCGTAACAGAGGTCATGCTTCTGAACTTTGAAGATGACAGGTCTTGTTCAGTTCCATCCCAATTAAGGATTTCTAAGCTTCAAAAGCCTTGCCTATGAAAACAAAGGGACTGAATTCAGTGAGATGGATTACAGTATTCACTGTGTTTCATCGTTGCTTCATCTCCCAGTGTGTTAGTCCAGGAAACAAACACTAAGATGGAATTAAAGGTGCAATAGATTCCTTGGGGAAAACAGTGGAGGAGGCTGAGAAAGATGTCAGACTGTAGTGTAAATCTGAACTTTGTGAAGGTGAGAGGGCAGGGGTCATGGATAATGCTTTGAAAGAACCAAGTTTGGGGAAAGGGAGAAATAATGAATTCGGTTTTAACGTTTTGAGCTCGAGGTGTTTTTTAGACATCAATTCTGAAATGTCGAAGGGCAGTATGGGTCTGGAGTGTGCTTCAGTTGCACATTTGGGAGTCATCTGCATATAGGTGGTAATAGAAGCCAGAGGCATAATGAGACAGCTTAGGGACACAGTACCAAGTGAAAAGAGAAAAGGGCCTCAAGCATTGATGACTTCTGATATTTAAAGTCAGGAAAAAGGAGGATGAGCCTGTAATGATAACAAGTCCACAAAGACGAAGCAAGCAGAAAAGGATTGTGTCCAGTCAAGGGAAGAAAGAAATGATCAATAGTGACAAACACAACAGGGAGGTCAAGTAAGAAGCAGCCTGAAAACATCCGTTGGATTTAAAGACATGGAGGCCATTGTTGATCTTAATAAGAACTATCACAGTTCAGTGATGGGGACAGGCCAATCTCCCTATATAGTGGTGGGGGGTGAGTAGGCAGGGAGACAGAGGTGGAGATAGAGTACAAATCTAAAGTGCAAGTGAACAGATTGTCTTGTGAGAGGATGCAAACAGCTCTTCTATTAAACAGGAGGAAAGAAGAATAGATTAGATACAGATGTAGACAGAGATATGTTTGGAAATGGGAAGATGAGAGATCACAATCTTATCTAGTAGTTTCCATTTTCTCAGTGAAAATATCATCTGCTGAGAGCAATGGAAAGGATAGAGAAGTTGAAGGATTCTGAGGAAGAGAGAGTTTGAAAGTCTTTTCAGAAAATGGGGACAGGAATTGAGCAAAAACTTGTGGCAAGTTGAAAGGCCCATTTACTGTTGTTTTTATACATTTATGGTTGATCCAGTGATCTGGGTTGTGAGTTGCAACCCATCTTTGGGTAACTTGGAGAGGACTTTCTGCCAGTTGGGTGCCATGAAAAGTCAAAGGTGTATTTAGTGTTATTAAAATAATATTGCACGGATTCATGGTTGAAGGGGGAGATTAATAAAGGAAGGGAATGATGGATTAAGAGTCTTGGAGAGAACCCAGCACCTGAACATCTTTGTCCCCTGGCTTTTAAGCAACTCTTCTAAAACCAGTCACTTTTGTTCCCAGGAAAAACATCATGTAGCAAATTTTATGTTTGAAAAAACACTGGCATTTATGTTAGCAAGCACATCAAAAAAAAAATTGTCCTTGCCTTCATGAAGTTTGTATTCTAATGAAGTCAGACTAACAATATTTCTTCTAGGACAATACTATTGAATAGAAATACCATGTGGGCCAAATATATAATCTTAAATTTTCTTGTAGTCATATTAAGATGAGTAATGAAAACAGGGAGACTTGCCAGATTTTTTTTAAAAAGGAATATACTTACACTAAAAACTCATTCCTTGTTTATCTGAAGTTCAAATTTAACTGGGAATTTGGTTCTCTTATTTTCTAAGTCTGTTCATCTAAACAGGTAAAATAAATCGTAACATTCTGTTTATTTTTTTATCACTTCAACATGTAATCAATGTTTAAAAACTTTAGATATTTTAAATTTTAGTTAATTAAAAGTAAATAAATTAACATTTCAGCTTCTTATTCACCCTAGCCACACTTCAGGTGTTCAGCAGCTATAGGTGGCCACATATTAGACATATTGTAGCTACTGCATTGAACACCACAGCCCTAGGGCATAAACTCCTGAAGTCATAAACGATGTTCACATTTGTCATCTCCCGTGTGGACTAGCATAGTGGCAAGGCTCTGTAATTACCACCTACAGAAGGAGATATATTTGAATAGAAAAGATATACAAAAGATATACAATAATGAGCAGAGAAGTAGTATATGAATTGAACAAAAGGGCCTTCTAGAAGCCCAAGAAATTATACCTTTCGGACAGAAACTTATATGAAAAAGATGGCCCTTAGAGAAACACTTTCATAACCAACTGGAATCTAATTTTAAAAGAAAAATAAATCGTGTGTACCTCAGCAATATATACAGAGACAAGGAAATGGTGTCTTTTAAGAAAGTTTCTATCCCAGCTTGCACCAGACATTTCTTTATCTGCATTTCACGTGGAACTCAATTCCTAACACGAATATATTTTCCACAGAAACAACATAACAAACTCCATAGCTATAAAGACAGCAAAGACAAACTCTCCCTCAGAATTCCATAGAGCAAAGAGTCGTGAAGTTGGGTATCTCTGATGAGCATGGCTATTTTCTCTAAATCCTCTCAGGGTGTTTTCTGTTTTCCAAAATGAAAGCAACCTGGAAATTATTTACTTCACGGTGGAGACCCAGAAGAAGAGTAATGGCAGGCTGAAAGCTCACAAAAGAGAAGGCTGAAGCTGTCCTTTTCCTCAGGGAAAAATAATCTGAGTCTGATGCAATGCAGTCATTTTCCCCCGCCATTCTTTTTATCTGCCCAAGCTGTGTTCTCCTAGAGCATTCATCAGACAGCTCTTTCTTGGTTAGCAGAGAGACTCTGTATGAATTCTAACCCTGCTATATGATCCATCTTGGAAAGAGGAAAATCTAATGAAAGAGGAGGGGAGATCATTCTTGTATTGATATTTACATTTCCCAGAACATATAAAACTATCATTTTTATGATCACCAGACCAGACTCCCACTGAGAAAAATGTTGTTTTATTCAGAGAGGTGACTTACCTGGAGCCCCTTTGAATTGGAGACACTTTTAATTATACTCTTCTCTTCACTCCTCAAATAAAACTCCTATAATCATTCTGTTTGTGTGAAGTTCCCCTCCTTTGTATTTTTAGTCTCCTGAAGTTAGGACTTATTATATCATTTTTAATTAGTTAAAAGGTTAATAGTATAAACTTCTGAACTGACAAAACAATAATTGCTTTCCAATCTGTAAGTGTTTGGGTTTTTTTTTTTTTTTAATGACAGTTACAGGACTGATATTTGAAGTTAGCATCTACCTACTTATTACTGGTAAGGTTAATGTCCTGGTTTGTGGGGAAGGATGACATAAAAAATTTAATGATCTTATAGTGGTTGGGTAATGTTTGAACACTGGAAGGATGACACTCAAGTACACTCCCCCCTAGTAGTTTTTTGAGGCAGGAACTCAGGAGCAATAATGTGAAAAGAAAGGTCATCATTTGGCGAAGAATAATTTACTTCTACTACTTAGCATTTACTAAGAACTGACAAGTTATGAGTCCTTAAATACCTTCAGCTCTCAAGAATAACTCTTCTTATCTTTTTCTTCTTGTTAATCTCCAAGCTGGTATAGCAAACTTACAGAAAGACAACACGGCCTAGGATAGAATTAGAGTTCTGGCTGGAAATAATTTAACTCTCCTTCATCATAAAAAAATAATAATAATAATGTTTTACTAGCTCTGTGAATACAAGTACAAAATTGTTGGAGACCGTTCTCTGTGGGTTGCATATTTCTGCACATTTTGCAAGAGAAGCACTGATTGCTCTTTTATCATGGACTATTTTTTCAAGGATGTACAGTAAGCAGCCTTGGAAGAAGAAGATAGTATTTCCCTCTGAAACAGAGATACTCTGCATGTTTGTCATCCAGTATAATAAAGATAATGCCTCCCTGAGAGAAAACACAGAAATGCTTACTGCCTATTATAAAATATTTGGGTTCCCTAAATTTAGAGTTGCCTCTGCATGTGCAGCTGTCACTTGGCTCCCATTGTTGTTTCTTTGTTCCCACCACCCTGCGGGAATCAGGGAACTGGCAAAAGAAAAAAAAAAATTCTTACACTCTTACCATTGCTGTCACTGTAAGTAATAAACAGTCCTTTGTCTCTTAATCAGGGATTTTTTTGTCGTCTGCCACCAGTATCCACAAAATGGTGGCAGTCTTACTTGCTAGCTGGCAAGTGGTAAAATCTCAAAGCCTTCACAGTTCTTAACAAGAATCGGCTAGGAAAAGAGGCACAGAGATGTAGGCTTTTACCACTCAGATACCCGCTCCTGATGTTTTCTTTCAAGCTGAGGCTGGAGAGAGCAGAAAGTGAGGGCTTTCTGCGGCACAGGCTCTCAATGAACTGTAGCACACTAGTGCACTGTAAACCGTTCATCAGTGTGCAGTTTGGGCTCAATATGTAAAATGTATTTTTGCTGCAACTGGGGGCGTAAGCCCTTATGGTGATGGCCATAAGATGCTGAGCTTATGTGACCATACAGTGTAAAATAGAACAGAGTATTCCTTGCTAAGGATAAGAGATGAGAAGTTAAATTCAATCTAGCAGGAAACGGAACTGAGCAGTCACTGGAACACGTGAGGATCTTGCTTTATAAATGTAAAAGTATTGTCAGAACATTCAAAAATTTGATTCAAATAGGGACTGGAGCTGAAGTCCTGAAGTGTGACTAGTTGAAGAGGGTAGTTACTTCAGTAAGTTTTTTCAGTTTTCCAAAACTTTTCCCTTTTTTTAAAAGTGAGATTTACCTTTTCATCTTTTCAAGTGCATTGCCGCCCAATCTAGAAATCAAACATGTGCCACAAAAACATAAAGTTAATGAATCACAGATCTGGAATATCCCCAGCTATGGGTTGAGTTGATGCTGCCAATCTCAGTGTCCACAAGGAATCGCCCACCCCAACCCCCACCCCACCCACCCCCACACACACCTGGAGGGTTTGTTTTCACAGGAATTTACAAGTTACACCAGAGTCTAAATTTAGAGCTGAGCAAACAGAGGGCACTTACCCAGTACCCTTTTACTTGGCACACCTTCCTTGGTGTCCTTTTAGAAGCAATGGGGATATGCTCTCCCTCAACACTCTAAGCCCCCTCTCAGAACTAGATCCATGTAGGTACTGTGTGAACAGAGTTAAGAGATTTATTACTTTGGGCTCAGTTCCAGACCTCAAATGTAAAGCTTTGGCAGTCATATCCAAGGGATAAGATAAGAGAAATGTATCTCATGAGTCCTGGCCAGAGACAGAATCCAGGAGAAGATCTTGGGCCTCTGGAGAGAAATCCCAAGATAAGAGAGGGATTCCACATACCACAGACAACAAGTGACATGCAAGGAGGACCAAGGACAAATGGGCTTCACTTAACCCTGCCCTGCCCTGCCCTGTTAAGAATGTAGGAGAGCTCCCTCCATGCCAGTCCAAACGACCTGCTGCCCTCAGACATTTTGGTTTCTTCCCTAATGATAAGGTAAAAAAAAAAAAAATAGCCTCCGTGCTTATGAAGTCCTGGAGGTTGAGCTATACAGGAAGTAAACTCTGTGAATCTCTGGAGAACAAAGAAAAGTGATTTCTCTTAGGAAGAACTTCACTCTTCACCTTTGATGAAAAGTAACAAATAAATAAACAAACAAGCAAGCAAACAAACATACATATTTTAGGTTAATGTGTTCATGACTACTGGCTATGTTCACAGTTGCACTCTGCAAAGGAAAACCCATCTGTCTTTCTATTGAAGATGTCTTAAATAAGAAAGCCCTTTTCAGGAAAGTCCAATTTGAGGATGGCTGTATGTTTTAATGAAGACTTTTGACCCCTGGGAAATATAAGAAGGAACGTCCAGAAGGAGTGATAATAGATTTTCTGCCTTTTAATCCTGATTAGAAAGCTTATTTTGAAGAATTTCAATTCTTAATGCAGATATACAACAGATGACACCACTGAGTAACTGCTAAGAGCTCAATTTGTCCCCAGCAATCTTTTCACGTTTTGATTCTCTACTAAAACTCAGTTCTTAGGTTCACTAGAGAGAAGGAAGGAAAAGAATGTCTCTTGCTTCAAACTCATAATGGTATCCAGCTCTGCTTTGCCCACTTTAAGTAGATTGCTTGGTTTGGACACTCACACTGTTTTTTCTGGAAACCACTCATACTTCTGGGTTGCACTCCCAAACCACTAGAAGTCAGTCGTCTGGCTGAGAAGGAATTAGACTCCAAGTACTTTCTTTTATGACTTTATTTTACCTGCTCCTTTTGAGCACCCTGTACTTTAACAAACACAGAATACACATTTATTGACAACTTTTTACAATGATGTCCTACAGGACGATTTTGTTGTTACCCACTCCTTCCCAAGTTTTACTGCAAAAGAAGAAGGCCTGCGGAATCCAGCTGGTGACTCCCATGGAAAAGTTTACCACAGAAACATTTGCAATCAGTTAAGACTTTGTCCCATAATGCTTAGCAAAGGAAGTTGAAAACAATTCGGAATGGAAATAGAATTCTATATGCCAAACCTTAGAGCTAAGTTTCTAAGCATCCCCCTTGGAAGATGTGGGGTTTTTTTTCTCATTGTTTGGTGCCCAGTGAATGGAGATGACTATGTCTTTAAGAGTTTTATTCACTGTGTTCGTGTCTGCATCTGTATAGAACATTATCTTCCACTTGGCAGGTCACTTAGACTTGCCCACATCTGGTTCTGCTTTCATTTCTATTACCCTATTCGTTTCTGGCCAGCACTCAAAAAGAGCTGCAAGTTTATAGGTGCCACGGAGGCATATGGTTGAAAGGAATATTTTCCTTTTTACCAAGCTCCTATTTCTGTTTTGATTTTCCCCCTATTTTTCACTTAATTAAGAAGAATTATAATTGAGTAGAAGCTTTTATTAATATTCTGGAAAATGACCTTTTAAAGAGGCATTTTAGAGTGGTCTGAATGCTTAGAAACTTGACTTTTACTCCTGACTACAGACTATATTGACAGGCAGTTCTTTATGGAAAGACCAGGGGCTTCAGAGTTTGGTACAGTTAATTCCGAGTCCAGTTGTGCCACTCATTGGTGAGCTGAATCCTGGATTTTCTCATCTGTATTTACAGGATAAAAGGAAGTCGACATGTTTAGGTTGTTGCAAAGATTAACTCTGAACACATGATAAGTGCCTGGTAAAAGGGAAGTATTATTAATAAAGAATAGCTCTTAATGTTTTGTGGCAGTAAAATGCACCATTCTGATCATACTCAGCAATTAAAAGGAAAACTTGCTGGTTTTCATCTCTGTGAGATCTAATTATTATGTAGCAGTTTTCCTTTAGGCCCAAAAGAATGTCACTGCTAATAATAAAGGCTGTGGAGGCTTACTGAGCCATAGAAGTTTTATTTGCTTAATGTGAGAGAATAGGCCCAAGGACAACACATTCATGGTTCAGGAAAGAGAAACAAATTACTATAGAAGCAAGAGCATGCTGAACATGTCAAAGAAAAATACAACACTGATAAACATGAATATAAGTCCTGGTACCAAGAATAAGTAAAACTGTGATTATTTACCGAAAACCCAGAGTGTTGACCTTATAAAACAGACAACAGGATCAGCCGAAGGAAACCACTTTCTGTCCATCTTTCTCCCCTATACTCTTGATTATAATCAGCTTTGGCTCTCAAGTGACAGGAAAAGAAAGGCTCCAGCTAGGTAAGACCAATGCCAATCTTAGCTAACCCATTGGAGATGACCAAGTGGAGTTGCCTCAGAATGTCAGTGCCACTGTAAAATCTACTCCCAGTAAGTAGTAAAATCAAGCACAGAGACATCTCTACAGTCACCTAGTACAGTCATAGACATGAAAGAAAATGAAGTTTAAAATAAAGAATTTGAGGGGCGCCTGGGTGGCTCAGTCGGTTAAGTGTCTGACTTCGGCTCAGGTCGTGATCTTATGGTTTGTGATTTCGAGCCCCGCACTGGGGTCTGTGCTGACAGCTCAGAGCCTGGAGCCTGCTTCGGATTCTGTGCCTGCCTCTCTCTTTGCCCCTCCCCAATGCGCGCGCGCGCTCTCCCTCCCTCTCTCTCTCTCTCTCTCTCAAAAATGAAAACATTAAAAAAAAATTAAATAAAATAAAGAATTTGAACATTTCTTAAAAGACAACAAATTTTAGGTGTTTATTTCACTCCTGGAGTCAAGCAAAGTTGAATAAGATATGCTGTATTACTTTGATAGGATTTCCATAACCAGCTGGATTTAAAGTTTGATTCTTCTGTGTGCGTGCTGCTGTTTGCTGTAGCAGGGGAGAAATTTATGACTTTTATCTGTAGAGCAGCAATTACTTTTACACTTCCTAACAATTTCTCAGGTACCCCAAGACAGCCACACTCATCTGTCTATATTCTCTAAAAATATATTTTGTTTCTTCTCCCTCTGTCTCAGGTGAGGCTGACTTTCATAAAGAAATACAGGGATTCTGGTAAACACTGGAGTTTTTCTTCACTCGTTTTTTTTTTTTTTTTTGTCTCCTATTTGGTATCACTTACTTCCCTCTGGGTCATTTCAATGAAATTAGACTTCACCGTGCCATACTAAATAAAGGAAAAGAGGAGTATGAATTAATGAAGTTTGGGTAATATAATTCTTTTAATGAAATCCAGGTTTATTGCTTTAAAGAGGCTATGGTAATTAAAACTAGACTGAGAACTGCTTCGTTGAGATTCAAATTTAATAAATAACGAAGCAAGATTTGCAATTAGATTATCATATCCGGGCGCCAGCCCAAGTATTGCCAATGTCTGCTTATATTGTAAGTATACTATTTTATTCATTTATTCATTCGTTCTTCCAACACAAACTTATTGAGCACGTATTATTTGCCCGGCCATATGCTAGATGCCAGAGACAGAATGGTTAACGAGAAAGGATTTCTTCTTCACCTGATTGCCTCTTGTATACCTGAAAAAAACTTTTCTCCTAATTATTCTTTCCCCCATGATCTTATTTACATTATTCCATATATTCAAATAATCACAAACTCACAATAAGTCAAAATCAATGAGGCTTTTATCCTAGTTCCTCCCCACCCCCGACCCCCACCAAGGGCAGCAACGGATCAGCAACTCTTTCTTTTTCTGCAGGCGTGTGTCTTAAAAGATAAAAAAAAAAAAAAAAGAAAGAAAACAAACAAACAAAAAAAAAAACCTTCCTGAATCTATTTTCTTTTTCTCTGACAATTTGCAGGAAATAAATGACTTTTGTTCTGAAGAGGCCCATCAGGTTAGCCTTTTCTTTATCCCTTCTATACCAATTATTACAAAAGTTCTAACAAATAAGTTAGAAATATTATGAAGTCAGGCAAATATGGTACAGTAAAAACATGGGGGAAATCCATTTGGTGGAAAGTAGATCACAATAATACTGTTGTCTCAGGTGGAAAGTGACTTGGGAAAGTTACCGTTACGCACACAAGTGTTACGCAATGTTTAGTGTTCAGAAGTACACCTGCCTTCAGCACTAACCATAAAGGGCACAGACTCCTGTAAGGAGAACTGAGTCTGGCAGTCCCATCTCTGCTGTGACCTTGGGCCAGTCCCTTCTTCACTTAGGAATGCAGTATCCTCAAAAGCACAGTACTTGAAATCAGAAGCCTGCTCCGATTTGTGAAGGTGGGCGAAACTCTTTCCAACAGTGGGCTGTCATTTCAAAATGATGAGGTCAGGCTATAAGTTCTCTGTAAGAATCTCCAGTGTTAACATTCTTCATTTCTAGAATTAGAATGAGTGTCAGAGTTGTTTGCCAGGTTGGGGAAAAAAATGGTTCTGAATGGCACCTGCCCACTCACCACTCTTCACACTACTCCTCTTGGGATCATTACATTGGACCACCCAAGGGTAGAGGAGAAGGTGGTTGGTCCCATGTTATGGGTCGAATTGTGTTTCCCACCCCCAATTTGTATATTGATTCCTAACCCCCAGTATCTCAGGTTGCAACCTTATTTGAAGATAGGGTTTTTAAAGAGTTAAAAGAGAGAGTTTAAAGAGTTAAAATGAGGTCATTAGGATGGGCTATAATTCAATAAGACTGATGTCTTTATAAAAGGAGGAGATTTGGACACAGAGATACACACAGAGGAAAGGTGATGTGAAGACACAGGAAGAAGACGACAGCCCTCCACAAGCCAAGTGGAGAAGTGGGGAAATAGATCCTTCCCTCTCAGCTCTCAGGAGGAACCAGTCCTGCGAACACCTGAAACTCAGACTTGCAGACTTCAGAACTGGGAGACAATAAAGTTCTGCTGTTTAAGCCGTGCCGTTTGTGACGCTTTGTTAAGGCAGCCCTAGCAAACTAATACACCCCATGAGCTAGTTCCAAGAAAACAAAAAGGGTTCTGACTATCCCAAAGCAAAAACAAAGCAATAGGCTTGGATCCTAGACCTCTTGCCCCATCTAACCACACACCCCAGTTTGCATGTTTCCCTCTCATGGCACAACTTCTCCAGTGTCTCCCACTCCCCAAAGCTGCCAACGGGCACATTTTAAACCAAATCTAAATATGCTGATGTGATTGATGTCAAGGATTTGTCTGATTTGCCCAGGCTTCTCCACCTTCATTCCCTGTCCCACAATGGTCTCCTTTGTAAAACTAGTTGGTAGGATTTGATAGTGAGAACCCCATTTAGCTACAATAACTGCATATGTGGCAGGTGATAGAGCCACTGAAGCAATTTGAGAAGAGAAATGATATAATTAAAAGGTACTTTAGGAAGATCAGTACCAACAATGCAAAGGAGGGGTTAGAAGGAGAGAGAAGTAGAGGTTGAGTGACAACAATCATAATTGTTCAAATAGGTGATGTGACCAAATGGTCAGTGGGATTAGATTAGATCAATAAGTGATTCTCAAATTTGAGTGTGGGCCAGAATTGCTTGGAAGACTTCTTAAAACAGATTGCTAGGCCCCACCCTTAGAGATTCTGTGTCAGTAGGTCTGGGGTAAAAGACCAGAATTTCTATTTCTAACAGGTTTCCCAAGTGATGCTGATTCTACTGTTTAAGGGACCGCACTCGGAATCACTGGGCTAGACTGTCACAGCCATGACACTCTAGAGAATTTGGGCTCCAAGTTCTAGCTTAAATAATTTTTTTTCAAGTTTGGCTTTTGGCAAAAACAGGGTTTATTTATGCTTTCGATTTTGTTTTTGGCCTAAATCATCCAAGCTGTTAAATACACAAGAGTGCCAACTGAATGATAATTGATCGTGCAAAATTCTGCCTGAGGTGGGGCCACATTAACCAGCAATTAGAGGCCTCAAAATCTAAAACTGAGGGGGAAAGATCATGAACTGGTGTCCTCAAATCTGGCTAAGGCCTTCTTTAATTTAAAAACCCAGGTGACTACGAATTCTATTCCTCCAGCTTTCCTATCCCAGTTGAGAATCACTGATTTACAATCTGCAGAGCCTTTCCATTTGATTATCAAAAGCACTGGCAAATTCACACATAACGGTTCTGTTCATCATACTATATATATATATGTATACTATATATATATATGTGTGTGTGTGTGTGTGTGTATATATACATATACATATGTTATATATACATATACATATATATGTGTATATATATATGTGTGTGTATATATATATATATATATATATAAGCTGAGAAAGTATTACCCCCAATTTACAGATTAAAAAATGACGCTCGATTAAAAAATGCCCCTCTTTCATTTTTATTCCTTCCAGATTTTAATAATTTTCCAAAAAAGATTAATGTCCCAGCTCCAGAAGTTTCTCTTAACATATATAATAGAAACAATATTGGACTGATCGTTAAATTCACACAAGCAATTTAAAGCAAATCACCACAGAATTAAATTCCATTAAAACCAGCCAATCAGCCCTAACGGACTTCTCCATTCGTAAATTATGGATTCTGCTTGAATATTCATCCGATCACATTGATCAAATTTCTGTTTCCTCTGTCTTCTTAGAATTAATTTTATATAAAGTGGCGTCAAGCTACAGATCCAGCAAATTGTCCCTTGTTAAGTGAGGGGAAAATCAGCCTCTTGTTTCTGATTTTCTTCAAGTTCACAAAGAGAAAAATCCTGAGAACTGTACTTTCTATTAAATCAAGAAGAGAGATGTGTAATGAGGAAAGAATTTTGTTCAACAATAGCAGCAGTGCCACATAGCTGACCAGCTGGAGCCCAGCCCAGCTGCGGCCCCACAGCCCGCCCTTCCAGAGAGAAGCCAGCGTGGCTCAACAGAGGTGCTCTGACAGAGGGCGTTTGCCCTCAACTTCCATCCAAGAAACCAGCCATCCTTTTCTGTAGCAGCATTTATGCATTTAGAAAACTTTACCTTCTCTCTCTCTTTCCTTTCCCAACTCCTGTCCTTTAAATCAGTTTCATGGTTCTCATGTGAGCATTGTAGTATGTTGGGTCCATCCAGACTATCCTTGGATTTAAATGAGAAATGAGTTGTTTTTATTTCCTCGGGGACTTACTTTTACTCAATAGATGAGGGTTACACACTGACACTTTATCTTCATGAGAGAAGGCGAGAGAGAGAGAGAGACACGAGACACAGAGAAAGAGAGAAAGGGGCCTTTCTGAGATCGACGTTTCGACCTCTCCTTCCTGATTGCTATTTAAAGCACTTATTCTGACTTGGAGAAAATGTAATATATAGTTCCTTAATGTGTTTAGTTAAGGACCTCATGAATCATGTGGATTTCTCCACAACCTAAGTGGCTATTATGCTGACCCAAGGGTGTGCCATTTTGTGGACACTTCATCTTTGTGTCCCTGTTTATTTGTAGCGAGTAAGCCCAGTTCTGTAAGACACTGATTAGAGAGGCAGTGGAAGTTGTTATCTACTGTAAGTTGCATACAGCAAAAAGCTGCCAGGCAGTGTTCACATAATTGAAGATGCCGAGCTTTCAGACTTGATTGTGATTTTGGTTTGGGGCTTCCAATTCTAGCTCAGGCTCTCAATAAGTCCAAGACTACTCTTTATCCTGAATTATTCCTTTTCAGGAACAACACTCTAACCATGAATTCTGGAGATTGCATCCCAGTTGTTGCATTTAAAACTTCCTTTTTAACTACAACAATCTCATCCTTAGTCCCTCTCGAAACTAATGAACCAAAGCTGCTTCCTTTGCTTTTACCACTGGATTTCAACTTTGCAAGGAATTTTACTAAGTAGAAAGAGACAGTGGGGGGTGGTGAGTTAGCACAACCCAGAGCTTTCTTACCAGCTGTTATACATCAAGAAGACAGGCCTTCTGTAACCCCTTCCTGGCATGCTAGTGCAAAACAAAAGCCAGACGCTCAGTGTTGATAAAGATTTTCCCAGGAAAACATATACACAACATGACACCATGAATTAATTCATATTTAAATACAATTACTAAAATGTGGTACTGTGTCTGTGTTTTGGATTACTGCAAAAAAGTGTGAGAACATAGAGGCACTAAATAATGTTGGTATCACTGACGTCCCCAAATGGCACCACTATTTGCTTTTTTCTCCAGGAAAGCCACTCTTTCCCACTGAGATGTAGATAAAGAACACACCAATCTGCAAAGTATAAAGAAAAAGGCTAGAGTTGGACTTCACCTTGGTCACATTTCAGAAGTGTGTTCAAGGGTTAAGTCCAGGGCACCTCCCAGGAAATGACAAATGTTTCCACAGCCCAAGTTTTGCTCACTCCCTGGCCCCCAATATCTAGACTTCAGGCTTCCAGGCTTCAAATAGTTAGAAAAAGTGTTTGGTTTGAAATAATTCCTGAGGTTTAGCTTGCCTCACAAACCACATTCTTTTTGCCCTCCTCCCCCAGCCCAGTTTTAAGGGAAAATGGCTTGGAATTCTGATGATAGACTCTCATAAAATTGTCCATATTGCTTGCTGATGCAAATAATAATACAAGTAATAATAATAATAATAATAATAATAAATCTAAAGTACAGCATTTCTGTAGTTGCCAAAATATTTGTCTTCAATTTAGAGATATTTGTCTTCTTTTTCATATCTTAAATTCTTCCTGTAGTTTTCATTTTTTCAGTTTTCCATTCCAACAGCTTAATTTCATTTTAGCCCTACTCCCATGAAGACAAGTATTTTGTGAAGTCCAAGATCCCTGGATGTACCAAAACCCTTAAGTCAGTGTCTGTAAGCTTTTTTTAACTTGCAGATGCCAAGGGTTCACCTAAAAATTCTCATTCAGTAAGTCTGATTTGGAGCCTTAAAAAGTGTAATTCACCTTCCAGTGATTTTAATGCAGAGCATGGCTTAGAAAACACTGCTATATAGCGTATCCCTACACGCACGCACACACACACACACACACACACTACTCCCACTTAATGATTACCATCAGAGAACAGTCATTTTTAAGAGTTCTATTTGGAATTGTACTGCAGAGGATATCCTATTTTTTCTTTATGCTAAGCTTCTTGAAAAAGTGGCCAGTCTGACTCACGACTTCCTAATCCCGCTGCCCACTTACACTGGGTACAATCTAGCTTTCCTCCTAATGATTCCTAGATCATGATCAGTGATCTTTTAATCATAAAGTTCAATACTCTTCTTTAGTCCCTTGCTTCTTAAGCATATTTTCAGCCTTAATACTTGACCATCTTCAGCTTCTTGAAGCCCACTACTCCTTTGCATTAGGAGTTGTGCACTCATTCAGATGTCTTCTTATCTTTTTCTTTACTCTTTCTCTGGATCCTCATGTTCTTTCTGCTACAACCCCCCTCCCACCCCCACCCCACCCCCCCCACCAAATCTGCCATTTGCTGTTTTATTTTCCATCTCCACAAATTCTCCTCTGGCAAGCTTATTCAACCCCACAGCTTCAGTACTTTTTTAAATGTTTATTTATTTTTGACAGAGAGAGAGAGAGAGAGAGAGAGAGAGAGAGAGTTCAAGTGGGGGAGTGGCAGAGAGAGAGGGAGACACAGAATCCAAAGCAGGTTCCAGGCTCTGAGCTGTCAGCACAGAGCCCGATCTGGGGCTCGAACCAACAAATCATGAGATCGTGACCTAGGCCAAAGTTGGAGGTTTAACAGACTGATCCACTAATGTGCCCTTCAGTCCCACAGCTTCAACAGCACCTCCTCAGCAGGAGCTCCCCGAATCCATCTCTCTACTGCTGACCTCTCTCCCATCTCCATTCCTCTCACTTAATTGTTTGCAAGACTCCCTCAGCTGGCTCTTCTACACCTCCAGAGCAATATAGTCAAAAGGGAATTAATCTCTTCTCCCAACCCCACTGCTCATATGGTATTTCCGTCTTTTGTAAATAGTAGCTCAATCCTCTCATCTGTTGGGGCTCTAAGCTGCAACATCATCTCTGACTGATTCCTACCACTAGCCCACAGCATTCAAACATGGATCTAGCCCTGTTGGTTCTTCTACCCAAATGTCTCCAACTCAGTCTCATTCTCTCTAGTCCTACTGCCAGACTATAAATGCTGTTGCATTAAATATTAAATATGGGGATGATTCCCCATTAAATATGGGGAAGATTTTTTTGAGAACAAGAGTATTCAGAGAAAGACTCAAAATGCTCAAGACTTGAACACTCCTTGAAAGACAGGATTTCAAGAAGTCAAAGGAGTAATGGAATGGAATCTGGTGGAAAGATCAACAGGGGTAAAGGTTCACATGTAGGAATAAGCCTGGCGTGTGCATGCATACTGAGGATTTGTTTGACTGAAGCCAAGTGTGCTTATTAGTCTCCAAAAGTTACTCCCTAATAAACCATGCTTCTAGGTAATCACACCTTATGTAATCCTGTCCTCTTGAATCTCAGTTGGCAACGAGGCTCTCTTTGTGATTATAGAATGTAGTGCAAGTGGCACTTCATAACTTCCATTCTATGGCTAAGACAGAAGAAAGCTTGCAGCTTCTGTTTTAATCTTCTAGAACACTCTCTGTGGCAGCCAAATAGGAAAACCAACTGCTGTGCTGGAGATGCCACATGTAGGCACTTCCGTTAATAGTCCCCCTTGAGCCCAGACTCTCAGTCATCTCTGTGAAGGCCACACATATACGAACAAAGCCACCTTGGACCTTTTTGGACCAGAGCAGCTGGCTGAACCCTGAGTGACCTCAGCCAATACAAAGTAAAACAGAATAATTACCCAACTAGGCCCCACTTGAATTCCTGATCCATAAATCAAAAATTTGCTGTTTAAAGACACTAAGATTCACACTAGCTTGTTAGGCAGCAATAGATAGCCAGAGCACAAAGACAAATTGTGTTGAGTAGTAAAAAATAAGATTAAATATGTATGGTGGTTCCAAATTATGAAGAGCCTTGAAAACATCAAGCAGAGAGGCTCTTTTTGCTGATACAGGATAATAGGGAGTAAATGAAAGTTCTGAGCAATAGAATGATAATCATAGCCTTGTGTGAGAGATATAGTTTGGCAGAAACACACAAAATGCATACATGAATGGCAAGCATTTGACAATCTGATATAAAAGATCTATAGTCTAAACTTGGTTTTGTCGATATCGAAAAAGTTATTAACTTGAGCTTGCTACTACCTCAAGGAATGTTGTGCTGGCTAAATGGGTCATATTCATGACAGTACTTCTTTTTATTAAATATAATTTGTTGTCAAATTGGTTTCCATACAACACCCAGTGCTCATTCCAACAGGTGCCCTCCTCAGTGTCCATCACCCACTCTCCCCCACCCCCCATCAACCCTCAGTTTGTTCTCAGTATTTAAGAGTCTCTTATGGTTTGCCTCCCTCCCTCTCTGTAACTTTTTTCCCCCTTCCCCTCCCCCATGGTCTTCTATTAAGTTTCTCAGGATCCACATAGGAGTGAAAACATGTGGTATCTGTCTTTCTCTGCCTGACTTATTTCACCTAGCATAATACCCTCCAGTTCCATCCACGTTGCTACAAATTGCCAGATTCATTCTTTCTCATTGCCAAGTACTATTCCATTGTATATATAAACCACATCTTCTTTATCCATTCATCATGACGGTACTTTGAAAGCTCGTTCTAAATACCATATAAGGGGCGCCTGGGTGGCGCAGTCGGTTAAGCGTCCGACTTCAGCCAGGTCACGATCTCGCGGTCCGTGAGTTCGAGCCCCGCGTCGGGCTCTGGGCTGATGGCTCGGAGCCTGTTTCCGATTCTGTGTCTCCCTCTCTCTCTGCCCCTCCCCCATTCATGCTCTGTCTCTCTCTGTCCCAAAAATAAATAAAAAACGTTGAAAAAAAAAATTTAAATACCATATAAAATAAATTCTTGTTAGTCAGATGAAGGAAGGACTGGAGGCATCAAAGCTGACTACAAAGTTGGAACAGTAATCTGCAGGTAGGGTGATGCATTGCTTATTTAGGATAAGTGATTTGGCCTTTCTCTAGCCTTATTTCCCAACACTTTTTACTACATAATTTGTACCCTAGCCACATCAACCATGGAAGGTGGCTTCCACATTCTGGTTCATACTTGACTTCCTACCTCTATGTCTTGTCTTTCTCTTCTTATCTATCATGCCATCCTTTTCATCTTTCAAGACTCATTGAGGGTTTTGTTTGTCTTATAGATGTTTCCTTGATATTTCATAGCCTGAACTAACAGCTCTCTCCTTGTAGCCTCCACTATACATTGTACTGTACAATAATAACACATCATATTAAGAGGCATTTGTTGGTTTATTTATTTGTATTTCCAGTGGTGCTACCCTCTGAGCACCTTTGACCATCTGACACACAGTATGGGGCTTAATAGCGTATTTCTTTTCTTTTTTTCTTTTTGTATTAACTAGACCATTAGGGATAGTAATATAAGAAAGTTGAAACAAGTGGCATCTTAAAGGAAAGAAAATAAGACATTATGACTGATTGAATTTGAAGAACAAAGACTATGGAAGAATCAGAGGTGACCCTCAGGTTTCAGATGTACAACTAGGAGAACATTATTGTACAAAGAAACTCAGGAAAATGATAAGGATTTTGGACATAGTGGAAGAATTTTGGAAGGCTTAGATGTGAATATGTTAAATTGAGAAAATGGCAAAACATCCAAATAGAAATATCTGGAATTATTTGTATATATAAAGCTAACATTGAGTTCATAGAACAAAAGTCAGCCTTTAGTGGTGGTGCTTACATCAGAGTGATGATATTCGGTGACCTCCCTGTTAAAAAATCTTCTCAGAGGAGTACTGTACAGAGAGAGGAGACCCATCTTTAGGAACCAAGAGAAGGAAAGAAGTTATAGATGGAAACTTAAATGGGTCAATATTAATAAGACTAGCAATGGTGATGTCACAGAAGCCAGTAGCGGTTGCCTGCCAGTCAGCAGCAAATAATGTCCTGCAGCCATCTCAAATATACCATGTGCAAATCTAAGTTAAATTCACAAGTCCACCTTTCCCCCTACTTTCCCTGTATTTATTAATGACACCATCATCCACTCAGTCATCCAAGGACATTTTGGAATCATTCACAATTCTTCCCCTAATCCTGATATTCTTTCAGCAAATTCTATGAACCTGCCCTTGAAACGTGATTCTCTTCCTCCTTCTGTCCAACCCCCCACATTAAGTTATGTGATACAATTGCTTTTTAACTGCTTGCCTCCAGTGTCAACTCCCCGAGATCCATCCTTCCTACTGCCAGAATTATTGTTCTAAAACACAAGTCAAACCACAGATTTGCTTTACTGAGAACCCCTTAATAATTCTCCATTTCCTACAAGATGTACCTTTGCCTTCTGTGACATGGATGCTGACTACCTCTACACTTCTCTTCTGATTTTTTTTTTACCACAAACAGCTCCCATGTTCCATACTTGGGAAATTATACACAGGTATTTCAAAAACAACATGCCTGAAAGGGAGTTTATCATTTTCTCAAGCTCAAATCCACTCTTCTGCCAGGATTTCTGTCTCAGAAATGTCATCACAACAAGGCAGAAAACTGATAGTCACATTTGATTTTCTCTTTTCCTGATTCTCATATCTTAAATCCACCTAATTCTCTTCATCCCTAATATTATCACCCCAGACCCCGCTACCAGTCATCTCTTATGTGGAAGAATCTCTTTAAGTTCTCTTAAAGACTCCTGTTCCACTCACCCCTTTCTAATCCATTCTCAAGATCACAGACAGTTGTCTTTCTAAACAAATCTGATTAGGGTTAGAGTTAGAGAGAAGGTTAGAGTTAACATTTGGGTCCGGGCTTAATACTCTTCAGTGGCTTCTCATTGCTGCTAGGATAAATTCCTTAATATGCCTTTTAAGGCCTTCCCTGATTGTCCTTTGGGTAACCTGGAACATACCGCTATGGATGCAACCTCTACTCACCCATATCCCTTCCTTTAGCTAAATGCCACTCATTTATTATGGACTGAATGTTTGTGTTCCCACCACATTATAATATTGAAGCCCTAACCCCCAATGTATTTAGATATGAGGCTTTTGAGAGGTTATTAGATTTAGATGAGGTGATGAGGGGGAGACCCCCCCCATGAAGGGTTAGTATCCAATTATGTAGAGGAAGAGAAACCAGAGCCCTTGCTCCCTGTCTTCCATGTAAAGATAAAACAAGAAGGCAATCATTTACAAGACAAAAAGAGGGTTCTTACCAGGAACCAAATCTGTAGGTACCTTGACCTTGGATTTCCCAGCTTCCAGAAGAGTGAGAAATAAATGTCTGTTGTTTTAGCCACTCAGCCTGTTGTATTTTATTATGGCAGCCCAAGCTAAGACATCATGCTCATTCTGAGTTTTACATTCCCCCAGGTCCTTCCCTATATCCCATGGCTAGATCAGGGTCCCTGCCATGTACTCCAGTAGCACCCTATGTATTTCCTGTCAGATGATTCATCTCAGTTTACTGTGCACACTTGTTGAGTGCCTGTCTTCTCTGCTAGACTATAAGATAATGAGAGCAGGAACCCTCCAGCCTTAGATTATTAGTGTCTGTCACAGTGCCTGAGATATAGTTGGCATAAAGTAAGTATTTGATAAATAAATGAAAAAATAACTTGATTGCACCATGCTGCTATGCTTTTCCATATTCTTGTTTATTTCCTGCAGTGCCAACCTCACAAAACCCTACCCATCAATAATCATCTTCTCCTCTTGGGGATCCACCTTAATATTCTCAGGCAAAGTTAGATACCTCATTTGTTTTCCTACAGAAAGACCCTCTATCATATTGTATTGTTTCTCTCACATCCTCACTAAATTATGAGCAACTTGAAGGCAATTATCATCTTAAGCATCCATTTCTCCTCAGAGTCCATGATTCAGTACATGTTTGCTGAATAAGTGGATAAATGATTCGCTTGAGAAAGAGGTAGGTTAAGTAATATTTCTTCCAATATGGAGGGATGGAGCTATCCGAACTATTCAGTGATTCCAGTTCTTCATCACCGTATTTGAAAGGCATTATAAACATAAAAGAAACAATAGTCTATTGTTTAAGGTATAGAAAATAATAATCATATCTTCCTTATCTCATTTTACATCAGGAAAATATCTTCAGTTAATTGTGAGACTATTCCACCAATTCCTTATTGTTCACTACATTTTTTAGCCTATTCTTTATTTTTAAAAACAACTGAAGTAGTGGAAATTCCTTAATGTTCTTTGAGAAATCCATATAAAGCTTTAAAGGCCACATGATTGTAAGTTGTGTTATAAGTTTCCACTATTCTTTCTTAAACAATTATTTTTCTATTTGTAATTCTTTTAATTATCATTGTCATTCTCTGACTTCACTTTCTACAAATCTTTTGGAGATGAAGTCTATAGGAGACTTGAGTTCCAAGGAACGGTGAACTGTACTATTTCAGACCTTTCCCATTGTATGATCACAAGACATTGATGGAACCAATTTATGTCTCTGGAATATCTCCATTGTGCTTTACATGTAGTGTGGTAACCAGGATTGTAAAAATAGAGCAAATGGTCTCTTCAATCCCTTTTTGCTCCCCACTCATGACATGGGCTTTCATATCTGCTGAAGCTTTATATGGAAAGTTTCCTTGGCTTGAAGAACATTTTGTATTGTTTGAGACAATAATAGATGGTTCACATTGTTTTGGCATATTTTTTACTAGTCTTTTTTTCTCACAATAATGTGAGCTTCCTTTAAAAAAAAAAAACTGCTTGAGGGGCACCTGGATGACTCAGTCAGTTAAGTGTCTCAGGTCATGAACTCAGGGTCCGTGAATTCAAGCCCTGCTTTGGACTGGACAGTGCAGAGCCAACTTGGGATTCTCTCTTTCCCTCTCTCTGCCCTTCTTCTGTTTGCTCTCTAAATAAATAAATAAACTTAAAATTAAGAACTACTTGAGGCAAATTTGCATAAAATAAAATTAACCACCTTAAACTGTAAACTCAGTGGCATTTAGTAGATCCACAGTGTTGTGAAACCATACGACTATATAGTTCCAGAACATTCTCATCATCATCAAAAGAGACCCATACCCTTTTTTTTTTTAATTTTTTTTTTAACGTTTATTTATTTTTGAGACAGAGAGAGACAGAGCACGAACAGGGGAGGGGCAGAGAGAGAGGGAGACACAGAATCAGAAGCAGGCTCCAGGCTCTGAGCCATCAGCCCAGAGCCCGATGCGGGGCTCGAACTCATGGACTCACAGACCGTGAGATTGTGACCTGAGCTGAAGTCGGCCGCTTAACCGACTGAGCCACCCAGGCGCCCCGAGACCCATACCCTTTAAGTAGTCATTCTCTGTTGCCCTTTTCCCCTAGCCCTTTGGCCACCACTAATATGCCTCTGTGGATTTCTCTGTTCTGAATATTTCAAATAAATGAAATCATATATCATGTGACCTTTTTGAGTCTGGCTTCCTTCACTTGGCATAATACTTTTGAGGTTCATCCATGTTGAAGCATATATCAGTACATTATTCCTTTCTACAGATGAATAAAATTCCATTGTATGGATATACCACATTTTGTTTATCCATTCACCCATTAATGGACATTTGGGTTGTTTCCACCTCTTGGCTAATGTGACTAGAGCGCCTATAAACATGTCAGCTTCTGAAGGACTGTAATTATTTATTTTGATATTCTCAGTGCCTAAATAATCGGTTAATCAAAGTCTGTTGAGTAGAATGATATAATGTAATAATATAATATAAAGTTAATATTTTTAATGAATATTCAAAGACAAGCTCATACATACATACATACACACACACACACACACACACACACACACACAAATCCTGCTTCTACTCCTATCTTCCATATCTCTAGTAATGATACCAATGTCCACTTAATAACCCAAGGCAGAAACTTCTCCATTTTCCACATTTAATTATCAAGTCTTAACAATTTTAAGTCTCAAATAGCTCTCAGATCTGCCCTTTTCTATCTTAACTACTTCAGCCTTAGATTAGGCCTTCATCATCCCTGCACTATTACCACGCCTTTCTCAATGACTTCCCAAATTCCTGGTTCTTTCTACTGCTGCTTGGTAGGGCACAAATCAGATGGTATCATTTTCCTGCTGAAAACTTTCCATGGTTCTCTATAAACTGTGTATTAAAGGACTTAATATGGCACAAGATGCCCTAGTTTTTCTTTAACTTAACAATGGCCTTGTTTTTCCACTCCTCTTTAATTATACCCTAACTTTTAACTCTGCATATGTATTTCCCCTCCCCAAATACTTCCCCTTCTCTTTCATGTCTCCATTCACTCAACAAATGTTAAATCAGTATCAACTCTGCCTGTTGACACAGGACTGAGTAAGACAGGTTAGGCAATATTGACATCTGAGGTGGATAATTATGTGTTGTGGAGTCTGTCCTGTGTATTGGATTATACTTAGCAGCATCTCTGGCTTCTATCCACTAGACGCCAGTAGCACACCACCCCCCTCCGCCTGTGACAGGAAAAAATGTCTCCAGATATTGCCAAATGTCTCCCAGGGCCCAAATCGCCCTGGGTTGAGAACCATTATTCTAGAGGGAAATTGTTATAACATTAATTATTTTTTAAGTACAAATTACAATAAATTTCATCTGCCTCCATGCATGTTGGACCGCCTCCCTACAAAAGGTTTTCCAAAAAAAAAAGGTTTTCCTTTCCCTTTTGCTTGATAAATTTCTCCAAGAATCAGTTTCAGGGTTTCCTTCCCCTGGTCACCTTTCCCAGCAGAATCAGTTACTTCTTTGATCCTCCTGTGGACTCCCTTAGATCTTGTTAATACACTGTTCACTAAACAAATGCACAATATCTCTGTTTTAATGAGCTAATGTGTTATTTTCTCCAGTTATGTAAGGTAATCTCTCCCCGTGAGTAAATTGCCCCTACTTCAGATTTTAGAAAGCAAGGGATTTGAGTATATGCAGATTTAGTTTTGTGTACTTTTTAACAACCACAAAATTTTAGTTCCAGTATATAGGGATTATAAGTCACTCCTGTTGAGGATAATTGGGGGAAAAAAGGAAATTGGGTGTCGGGAATAAAAAAGTAAAGTAAAGCAGATGGCATGGCAGTAACAGAGGTTTTTGCCTTGAGGCTTTCGGAAATAAGGGAATCTGAGGAGACATAAACCAGGACCTTAAAATGGCACTCCCGCAGCTGCAAGGAAGCAGGAAAGTGATATTTGTGTAAGAGGGGCCTGATGGCATGCGCTTTGGGGAGTTATCTCTGGGACTGAGGATGCAGGAGTCAACAATTCCAAATCATGAAATCAGAAAGGCATTACGCATTTGGATGGAGAACCAGATACAGGGGGGAAAATCCTTTCATACGCATATTATCTTCAGCAAAGCAAAGCAAATTTATGGGCATTTCATTGAAATGGCAGGGGAGGAAGACCCTGAGAAATTTCTTTTGAGCAAAAGATGGTAAATGGAAAGCAATTGTACCATAACCATTATTAGTAATTTAAGACGTGAAAAATGTTACTGATACTCTCTTTATTTAGCATGTTGTCTTAATGGTTCTGTTTTAGAGAGATGATACAGAGGTTTATAAGGGTTTCCATCTAGTCTGTCCATACCTTATTTTTCCCCTTACATCCTAAGTACTTCAAACTGAAATATATCCTTATCCTCACTTTTAGGGAGAATCTATTGTATTTGTGACATCTCCTGAGATTGGAATCTATACCTTATCCCTCTGTCTATCCCCACATCTGCACCTGGCACATAATTGGAACTCCAACATTGTTTGTCAAGCACACAGTCCAAAACAAGATGTTGCTAGAGGAACTGGCAAAACCCATTCTCTTCTCTCAGATGGAGATTCTGAGAGAAAAGTGGAGATTGGGAGCAGGCACAACAGAAATGGACTCAGCTGCAGGCAATAGCTGGAAGTCAGAAGCAGGGAAAGCACAGAGACGACTAGCATGTGTTGGGCCAAGCCAGGACTGCTATCAGTGAGGTCCTGCAAGAAGAAATGCAGGTGTTGCAACAGGTGCTGGAAGATAGAGCCCCGGGGAAGCACTATTGCAGACCCAGTCAGACAGGTCTACAACAGTAACAGACATGA
This sequence comes from Neofelis nebulosa, assembly GCF_028018385.1. Lineage (NCBI taxonomy): Eukaryota > Metazoa > Chordata > Mammalia > Carnivora > Felidae > Neofelis > Neofelis nebulosa. The sequence goes on along the minus strand of NC_080785.1, from coordinate 72,008,109 downwards.
ACATAGAGACATAGTGCTGAAGTTAGGGGCAGGACTCCAGTGTTCAGGATGTCAGGAACAGGGGGTAAAGGGACGGTTGCCAAGAGCATGTCTCACACCCAGTTTCCAACATTTTACTTGCATAAACAGCAGCAGATTCGTTGAGTGAATGAATGAATGGGGTGCATAAATCCAGTCATAGAGGAAATAAACTTATTATCAAAAGAGGAACTTGAGTGCAAGAAGAGATGGAAAATATAAGAATGAGCATACAATTTACACTGGGCTTTAGATATATGAAGCCAAGACAAAAGAACAATGCTATAGAGTCAAATCCAATGAGTGACAGAAAATGCTAAAACTGGAGCTTCTTAATTTCATCTTATACAAGGACAGGGCAGATTTCCAGAGTCTGGGCAGAACTGGGTCTGAAGGTGTACATCAGTGGCCACAGTTGTAAAATCAGGACCTGTCAGGAAGCCGAGCAGGAACTCACAGGCAGAAACAATGACTTCTGCGATTGTTTTAGTCTAGCATCTTGCACATTCTGAAGTTCTGAATAGGAAGATTTATTTGCTCACTTACTCTCTTGGGTGCTTCAGAAGGAAAGTCCATTTTTTAAGGCTCTCGAGTACCATTCTAATTCAAGTATCAAACGTGACATGGGAACCACAGGGAATAGAAGCGTATGTCTGTGATGTCGATATATAAATAAAATGTTTCAAAACATCATCTGGGCCTTTGGGGGGCACTGTCCAGAATGAGTCATGGATTTGCAGTAAACCATGAATCTTTCCTGCCTCACCTGAACTAATTACCCAGGGAATTAGACCCAGGACCACAGAGTGGTGAATTCCAAGGTACTGTAGCAGGGGGAAGTTAATTGGTCCACAGAGGGACTCCCTAGACTTTATTAGCACCAAGTTCTAACCATTAAGCTGACCATACTCAGCTTTCTTAAAGAGTTCATATATATCCTTCAACACACATTTTTCTACTATAAATGCTATTTATCCAAATAACCTTAAATAGAGTTTGGATCAGCAAAACAGGATTGAAACGGTCTTCCTTTGATGTTGCATATTCTATAAATAAAAAATAACCAATAGCCTTCCAGAATGTTTAGCTACCCATCCCCTTGAACTGAGAAAAATTAAGAAAAGAAGCAGTAAGTCAACAGATATATTAGAAAGAGAACAAAAATAGATGTGAAGGGGACTTTCTGGAGTGAAGGAGCATAGACAAAAGGAGTTAACATTTTCTTAACTGGACTCTCCCACTTTTCCATCTTGACATGTTCACATCTATTCTCTTTGATGTGAATTAGATGAATTAGATCTAATTCAAGTTTAACCATGACAGTCACATTCCTCAGTACTAAATCACCTGGAGAGCTGTTAAAACACAGACAACTGCTAACCCATGTCCAGAGTTCCTGATTTGCTAGGTCTGGGATGGGGAATGTGATTTGTATCTCTAACAAATTCTAAGCTGATGCTAATATTACTGGTCCAGAACCATACTTTGAGAACCACTGACCTGGAGAAAAACTTTAATTTTGTGAAGCCTCAGTTTAATCCTTTGTAAAATAATAACCAATTTCCAGATTGTTGTAAATACTGCAAAATATTCCAGGCAAGTGCTAGTTGTTATTTTAATTTAAAGGAAAAAGCAAGAGACTGGGAATCAGGAAACCCCCTGGTCACAGATCTACCAGAAGGCAGCTAGTCATATAACCTCAGTAGGCATGTTTTCTCATTTATAAAATGTATTAATTCATGCAACTAAAACATATTGAATGCCTGATGTATACTGACATTTGCCAGGTATTAAAAGTATGGTAGAAAACAAATCCTGATTCTACACATTTAGAATTATGATTATGTTTTGGATGATCCCTCAGTTGTCTTCCAGCTCTAAAATTTTGTGACTTTATAATAGTAAAGTTAGCTTTTTCCTAATCTTCAATCACTTTGTTCTTCAATAATTGGACTTGAAATGTTTATGAGATATCAAAGAAAAGTTAGGTGCTACTATTGGGTGGGTAGGCTAAAACACATTCACGTATTATTCAAGTAATTTCATGTATTGACTGTCAGTTTTACCTATCAATAAAAAGAAAAGTTTAAGTGTGTGGACTAAGTGGTAAAACCAACAATGAAGACAATAACCAGAACTGACATCTAAGACCCATATTCGCCAATGATGTCATGCCAACTCTATCTTTGTTTATTGAGTAAATATTTGTTGAGCATCTATTATTTAGCAAGCACTATGCAACAATAAAGGGTTGGAAGTGTGAATAAAATAGGCATTGTCTCTGCTATTAATGACCTCACATTCAAGTGAGGTCAGTCAACAAAAAATTAATTCCTTTCATTAATTAATCAATTGTCATTGTGAGAGCCACTAGATATTAGATCTACAAGGCATTAGAAAATATACAAGGAAAGATGCTCTACATCACTAATCATCAGAGAAGTGCAAATCAAAACTACAGTGTGATACCACCTCACACCTGTCTGAATGGCTAATATCAAAAACACAAGAAACAACAGGTGTTGGTGAGGATGTTGAGAAAAAGGAACCTTTATGCACTATTGGTGGGAATGCAAACTGGTGCAGCCACTGTGAAAAACAGTATGGAGGCTCCTCAAAAAATTAAAAATAGAATTACCATATGATCCACTGCTGGATATTTACCCAAAGAATACAAAAGCATAATTCATAAAGATATATGCACTCCTACATTTACTGAAGCACTATTTATAATAGCTAAATTATGAAGCAGCCCAAGAGCTCATCGATAGATGGATGGATAAAGATGTGGTATGTACACACACACACACACACACACACACACACTGGAATATTACTCAGCTATAAAAAAAAATGAAATTTGGCCATTTGCAACAACATAGATGGATCTAGAGAGTACAATGATAAATGAAATAAGCCAGGCAGAGAAAGACAAATACCATATGATTTCACTCATAAGTGGAATTTAAGAAGCAAAACACAAGAACAAAGGGAAAAAAAGATAAAAAACAAACAAACAAACAAAAACCACAGACTCTTAACTATAAGAGAATAAACTGATGATTACCAGAGGGGAGGTGAATGGAGTGAGGGAAGCAGGGAGGAGATGGGTAAACTAGGTGAAGGGGATTAAGAGGCCTTCATTTTGATCAGCACTGAGTAATGTATAGAAGTGTTGAATCACTGTATTATACACCTGAAACTAATAGAACACTGTATGTTAACTACACTAGAATATTTTTTTAAAAAGAAAAGAAAATGTACAGAGACTTGACTCATTCTAGGATATCCAGGAAGCCTTAGACAAGTCACTTCACTTCTCTAATCCTCAGGTTTTTTACTTGTAAAATCGGGAATAATAGAATATACCCTACTGAGATTTAGATAATGATTATTGGAGGTTTGAGATAATTTATGTCAAATTCCTAGCATAGTACTTAGCACACAATATAATAGGTAGTTATGATGGCTCATTAACTAACTGCAAGATTATCCATGCAAATAGAGAATTTCAAAGGTCAAGATCAAATTTTAAATTCTAAAGAATTCGTCAGTAATACCATTAACTTAATTCACTAGTTATTTTTAAAAGATGAAATATAAATTACATAAATTCTAAATATGGTATCATGTATAAGTAAGTCTTTATAACTCTTTTTCTATATGCAATGTAGGAACCAAAGAGAATGTATCTTGATTCAACTTAATGGGTGAATCAATAATTACCAACACCCAGAATCTTTCTTGCAACTAAAGTAAAAGTCTCCTCATTTCGTCCAGCTACTTGAAAAGAATTGGAAAATATGAGTCTGGAAACCAAGCCAACCAAAGTTCTAATAAGCCAGAGTGGACTTTTGGAATGCATCAGCATTCTGGTGCTTTTCAATCTAAGGATGAATTTGGAACTAGCTGAAGAAATGTAATCAGCATCTTCTCAAAGAAAGAGGTGGACTTAATTGAAAGCTGAGATTTGTATGCCCTAATAGAGTCTCTGGAATTATCACCCTTAGAACAGACAATAACAAGATACCACAAAACAAACCTGTCCATACAACCTGTACACAAGGACACTCAGAGTCATGCAGAAGTAAAGAAATGAGTATCTATTTCATATTTCTAAACTTGAAAAATGGGGTACTGAGTCCCAGATTAATTCCCCAGATTAAATTAGGATTCATAAACTATGAGATAAATTGACTCTGTCTACACATTTTAAAGAGAACTCCCAAAAAAAAGAATGCTCATTCACTATGAAGGTAAAAAAAAATCTATAAGCACTTAATGCAAAATGCAAATGAGGAGGGGTATAATGTAGGAAATCTAAAGGAGGAGAAGAGCATTTCAGTGGAAGTCTTTAAAGTGGGGTTTAAGATAAAACATCTGTTAAGATTAAACATTCAGATGGTCTTATTCTAACATACATAATTCTCTTCCATATGAATCTTAACATCATCCTTAAACTATACTCCAACTCTCTCCCAATTCATATTATACTCCCTATATATCTTAAATTCTACCCTAGATGTGTTTCTCACCTCATTCTTCCACCTTCTCATAGCTGGATTCCATTCCATTGAAACCGCCTCACCAAGATCACCGGTGACCTCCAAGTTGCTAATCTATGTAGTCTTTTTAGCTTTTACTTGACCTCTCAGTAACATATGAAACTTCAACACCCAAAAGTCTATACTCTTCTCCCCCAAGCAACCTGTTTCCTTGCCTTCTGTGATGGAGACACTGTGGTTTTCCTCCATCATTTATGTGACTGTTCCTTCTCAGTCACCTTTATCCATTTTCCCCTTCTGTCCATTGCTTACAGGCTGGACCTCTTCAGGGTTTTGTTCTGGGCTTTTACTATTGTCCACTTCCACACACACATACAACCTGGGGGATTTCACCCACTCCCATGACATTAGTAATCTAATGTCTTTGACTCCTTTGTCCATAAACCCTGGCCAAGTATAAGTTTTGGACTCCAGGCCTATCCACCTAATCATCTATGAAAACTATCCATTTGGGTAGTCCATAATCACCCAACACTGACATGCCCAGATTTGGCCTCTGTAGCCTCCCCTCCTTCACCTCAAGTCTTCCCCTCAAATGTTTCCCAGCTCGATGGACTATGCCTCCAGGCAGCCAGTTGCTGAGGCCAGACACCTGGCAATGCTCCCCCATACCAAGCATCAGACTACTTCCAACTCTAACGGCACCTTGGTACTGACCACCATTGTCTTCTGGCAGAATTAGTGTTGAAGCCTCCTTACTAGCTCCTCTGTCTCCACTGGTTCCCCCTCTAATCATTTTCTCTGCACTGCAGCCGGAACCATCTTTTTAGAAGCACTTTCTCGTTACATAATTTCTCTGTTTAAAAATCATCCAAACACTCCCCATAGCACAGTTTAAAAAACATAAACACCAGAATACAGCTTAAAGGTGCTTTTTTTGATCTGGTTCCTGCCAAATCCACCAATCTCATCTCTAGCTCTGTCCTCTGTCCTCTGTCCTCCCCTCTGCCCATCCCCACTCCACAATCCAACCATGCTGAAATGCTTCCATTGCTCAGAACTGCCACATTGTCTTTTTTTTTCTTTAAGTTTATATATGTATTTTGAGAGAGAAAACACAAGCAGGAAAGGGTCAGAGAGAGAGAGAGAGAGAGAGAGAGAGAGAGAGAGAGAGACATGAAGTTTGAACTCATGAACTATGAAAAAATGACCTGAGCTGAGATCAAGAGTTGGAAACTTAACTGACTGAGCCACCCAGGTGCCCCAGAACTGCCACATATTCTAATGCATCTATGCCCAATCTCTCCCCCATCTCTTATAAATCCTATTCATATTTAGGGCTTGAGCTAGTTGCATCTTCCAGGAAGCCCTCCTTGATTCCACCTACCTAAGTTTAGATTAGGTGTCCATCTTAAAACCTCCCCCGCCAAAAAGCATCGTGTCCTCGCCCAGGGTAGTATTCCCCACACTCTTCTCTGTCCTTCAGCAGACCATCAGCTGCCTGAGGGCAATGAGCATGTGATTCTGTTTCAACCCAACTAGTACAGTGCCTGGCACAACACTAAATGATACTTGAATGAATATACATCTGGTCTCATTTAAATAATCAGTGGGAGCTGAATAATGCAACTGATATGATGTAGGGCAGGAATCCCCATGCCTTCCCAAACATATCACGGAAAGAAGTCAGCAATCAAACCTTGTCAGCTACCACCTTAATTATCAGCTAATACCTTCTTACAACTGTTTGACAACCAACTCAACTCAAACTCAAACTAGAATGTGATAGGGTAATATTGGGGCTTTCCACAGAGCGGATCCTCAACAAATGTTTGAAAGGAGACATCAGTCAGATGCTTACTTTGATCAAAGTAAAGAGAGGAATACAAATGTAAGACAGTGTGGCTTCATAAGCCTGTTCACGTCCCTGTATCAGGCTGACTCTCACATCATACTTTAAGGTGTGACCCGGTTCGAAATCTGTGGAGGGTACAGAGCTGAAGAGGCCATCTGTTTGCAACAGAGAATACTTTAGGAATGGGAACCCAGGTGTTAACTGTCAAGCAGAGACTGATCTCTGCCTTCCTTCTTCCACCCCTCCATTCCTTGGCTCTCAATGTCTCCCTCATCTACTCCCTCCCTCCTCTCTCTTCAGGCTCAGTCCCCAACCCATCATCATCAGGTGCCAGGCCCCCCTACACTCACACACCATGGCAGCTATCACCAGGACACTCGTTTAGGCTTCGGCTCAGCTCTCCTCCCAGCCCCACCCCTATCCACACCAAAAGTTTCTCTCTGTTTGAGGTACAAAATATTTAAGAGATCTAAATATAAACACTATCTTCCCCATTGAGCAATGAGTAAGAAAGAGTAAAAAAAAAAAAAGTATAAAAATGGCTGGGACTGGAATCAGTCTCCCGCTTATAAAAGAAAAATTCCCCTTCAGTTTTCACCATTTTCATTGTTCCATCTAGTTCCAGGGCCTCCCACCAAATGCTGACGACTGCCGGCTTCAACCCCTGCCACATCAGCAGGGAAGGAGCCTGGCAGCATTTGCTATTTGCATCAGTTTCTAGGAATGTGTTTCAAGTTATCAGTTTACTCTGCAGAGATGTTTTTCTTTTCAGTTTATAAACGTGTGACTGAAATTATATTTCTCTAGTTCTTCAAAACTAGCTGAGCATTTTTTTGCTAAAAGAGAAATTATGGTGGCACTTCCAAAAAAGGTTTTCCGATTTGAACTATCCGATTTGACTGTGGAGTCCTCCTTGTAAACACCCTCCTAAAACTGACCAGACACCCTTTCAAATTCCTTCACTCCAAGTTACTTCAAAAATTCAAAGCTATCTCCCCAGTCAATGCCTTTAATTAGAATAAAAGAAAGGTCTATTACAGCTTTGGTTGTTCTTTTGTATTTCCATTAACCTGTTGGTTTTTAAGTTTCCAGGCTGCAACCAGTTTAAGAACATTCAGTCCCTTTTGTTTATAGAGGTTGCTGATGGAGTTAACTTAGGAGGAATTCTTCCGTAAAGCACAGCCAAAAAAAAAAAAAAAAACGAGTTAGGGGAAAGAAAGGGGCAGGGGGGCGGGGTGTGGAGAGAAAGGAACTGCTGCCCACTCACTTCTGTTTGGCGCCAATGAAATTGACCTAAAGATGGCTCTTTCGAGTTGACTTCTGGGAGCCCAAGACACTCTGAGTGGCACCAGACGGCCTCATGGGGGTGCGGGGCAAGCACAGTACAGTCCCAGACCTATGGCCTTTCCTCTGGGCCCGCAATGACATCTCAGGAGGGTTGGGAAAAGGGCCATCCACTGAAGCTGACTGCACCCAATCAGTATTCCACAATCTCCGACTTCTCAATGAGGCCTTTCACCCTCCTTGCTTCAGGGTCAAGGTTGGAACTCCTCCTCCCACTGCTGGAGAGCAGAGAGTGGGATGGGGCCAAAAGGGGAGAAGGAGGTTGGGTGTTGAGGAGAGAGTTAATATCCACATTGATGAGAGTGCAGCTTGGAATGTTACCAGAAAAGACTGCCCTATCCCAAAGTCGAACTGGAAGCCTCTCTAGATGGGCTAGGCATTTTCCCCAAGGTGTGGAGGGGAGGGGAGGAAGGCACGAAGGTGCTTAGGCATTGCCTGTAAGTAGGGTCAGTGAACGCGCATCAGGGTCCAGAGGCATTGGTGGACTCAGTGGAGAGTTATCCGAGTCCAGGCTCACCCTGGAGCTGGTAAATCTGGACAAGATGTCTGTGGAGAAGAGGAGGTGGAGAGTGGAAACCTGAAGCGGAGGGGACAAATTCTCCACTGCAACCTCAGAAACGAGAGATCCCATAAGACAGTCATCCAAGTCGTCCATTGCAGTCATTTTGCAGGGCCAGATGATCTCTGAAGCCTCAGCCGATAATCGGCCTCAACAGAGGGAAGCGAGGAGGTCGAAGGATTTCCCCAATAGCCGTCTAGTCTAGCGTGCGCAGAGCACATCCTCCCCCATCACTCGTTGCCACGCTGCCCCTAGCGTGCTCCCCCCACCTTCCGGACACCAGGCGTCCTGGGACTCCAACCCAACCCTGCACAGACAGAAACCCCTTCTCACCCTATCCCGGGGCCAGAAGAGAGAGAGAGCGTTACTGATGAAAAAGCGGGCGCACACACGCCCCAAAACTGGAGAGGGGGTTGCGGGAGGGAGCAGGAGGAGGGGGCGGGGGCGGGCGGCCTCCGCCTGCGCCACGCTGTCCTATCCCCACTCCCTCCTCCCTAACTTCCTCCGCGCCCGACCGGCCCCCTCCACCCTGCGGGTGGCCCTCAGGGCACAAGGTGAAGCAGGGCTGGACAGCTCCTACTTTGATCTCCGGGCTCCAGTCCCCTCTACAGCTGCCCGGTGCCCGGAGATCGGCAAATGTGCCCACGTCGGTGTCTGCAGAGCGCTCCGACGTGTCCAAAAGTGTTTCCAAACTTGGAAAGGGCGGGGAAGGGAGGGGGGATGGGGAGGGCGGAGGTATGCAGACAGCGAGTCAGAGTTTCCCCCTTGAAAGCCTCAAAAGTGTCCACGTCCTCAAAAAGAATGGAACCAATTTAAGAAGCCAGCCCCGTGGCCACGTCCCTCCCCCCTTCGCTCCCTCCTCTGCGCCCCCGCAGTCTCCTCCCAGCTGTGGCTGCCCGGGCCCCCAGCCCCAGCCTTCCGATTGGTGGAGGCGCTTTTGGAGGCACCCTCGGGCCAGGGAAACTTTGGCCGTATAAATAGGGCAGATCCGGGCTTTATTATTTTAGCACCAAGGCGGCAGGAGGTTACAGCTAAGTTGGAGGTACTGGCCACGACTGCATGCCTGCGCCCGCCAGGTGATACCTCCGCCGGTGACCCAGGGGCTCTGCGACACAAGGAGTCTGCATGTCTAAGTGGTAGACATGCTCAGCTTTGTGGATACGCGGACTTTGTTGCTGCTTGCAGTAACTTCGTGCCTAGCAACATGCCAATGTAAGTGCCTGCGGCTTGCTTGGGGCAAACGGGGAAGAAAGGTTAGATGGGTGGGCACCCTGGTCGGAAGAAAGAAAACCTGGTACAGCTTGGAGGCAAGGCTCCCTGGCATGTGGAGAACCACCGGCATGGATGAAAACATGGAAATTATTTTAGAAAATGAAAACATAAAAGGCTCAACTCTCTCCAAAAGTTAGGGAACTTTTCTCTCAACTGAAAGTGAGTCTTAATTTGATCTGGGTCCTCTGATTAGTGAAGCTCAAAAAGCAGAAAGTCTTTTTCCTTAGGATGAGACATTAGCAGGCCCCATAACTGCACTGATGCCCACCTTGTAAAACCTGAGGCCTGCTTTAGAAAGCCCTTTAATTTCGTAATATAAAACTCACCCCACTATGTAAATCTGGACTTTGGGCTTTTCTCTTCTGGGCGGTTTAAGGCTTGCCTGGATGAGGATGATAACTATGAGGCGCCCTCTGGAGGGAGGACAAGGAAAGCACAGAGAACCAGGCATTATGCTAATGAAACCCCATGAGAGACTCTATGGGTTTACATATAGAGGTGACCTGCATTTCTGATTGAAGCCATTCCCAGTAGCTAGTCAGTGTATCCTGGGAAGGAAAATGGATGTTCCTTGGAATGGATACACTCTGAAGAGTAAAATTAGCTTCTCCACGTATTATCTGGTCATGGAAATGGTAACTTTATTTAATTAAAATACGTTCTACCTTTTGTTGAGCCTGAGAGTTACCTCTTTAACGTGTCCTCAGTGACAATCAGACACTCTGACCATACCAAGTTGAGAAATATCAACAGTGAGCTGAAACTCAAGAGACCGCGTTTTTTCCAATGACTTTGCCACTAATTTACCACGTGACCTCAGGCAAGTCAAACTGAGCCTTCTCTAAAATGCAGAATGGAGTTTAGATGGACTCCAAGGCCACCTTCCAGACATAGGTTTTATGACCAGACTTCTATGTCAAGATAGAATGGAGAAAAGCAATCTGTCTTTGTCTTGAAAATGGCTGTCTAGATACCAGACAAAGATACTGACTTGATGGGGTATGAGGGGTGTCTGGCCACACCCAACACTCCAGAAAGTTTGCTCCACCCACATGCCACGGTGTCTACCATTGCATCATTGTTGGTTCACTTTTGTATGTGTGTTTTCTCCCTTTGTCCACTTTTAGTATACACACTGTGGATACTAAGGAATAATTGTATTGAAGAAATTCATATTACCAATTTTTTTTTTATGAGATCTGAGGATGGGGGAAAGAGTTGGCTCCTAGAGAAATGATGAAAACAGACCTAGGAAAGTTTGAAGGTACAAAAGGCAACTCACCTCTGACCAACAGCCAACTACAGTCTGGAATAAAAGTTACCAAACACACATTTCTTCAAAATGGCTCAGTCTGAGTAATTAAAAGGCAAATTTCCAAAATCATAAGGACTTCTGTTAATCAAGTTTAGGCCTAATTATTCTTCCTACTGATGGATACAATGAAGTAAACATATCATTTTCCTAATTTAAAAGTAATTCTTATAAATTGCCCTTAAATGTCAGTGCTGGATGTGGTCCACCCTCCTGAATTGTGACTGTTGTAACAGATGTTCTCACTCCAAATGACACACTTCTTGGCCACCTAATTAAAGCAATTTTTAGGGGTGATTCATCTTGTTGCCAGCTTGGCCACCCTTACATCCTGTGTTAACCTATAATTTTTATACCATAGGAGAGGAATTCAGTCTTTAAGGACTTACAGCAATTATGGCAAAGGGGGGGATATTACTTTAGTATGTTTTTCCCATTATTTCTCAAGATCTTTAATCCACAGTTTTTCCATTTATACAGAGCAATTCCTTCCCAGGGACAAAAGTGATACATATTGGCAAAATGACCTTACCTGATTTAAGTGAACCAATTTAAAGCAAAATTTCAGATGTCCAAATGACTCCATTTTCATAGTGACTAATTTGCAAATTAGACCTTTTGAAAAAGGACATTAAGAATGGTATAAATTCAGTGAAATACTAAGTAAATTTTGTTTTAAAAAAATTCTGTTTCGATAACATAGTTCCCTAAATTTTCCCTTTTTTAGATTTTTACATATCAAAAACTATCTAAACCATAAATTATTTCCTCATCAATGTACCCGTCTTACTCACATTCAGTGATTTACCTATGCAGTTTACTAACTTAATTACTACTCATTATAAATATCCTTCAGACACATTAATATTTAACAGCATTTATAAAATAGTAAATAATTAACAATTTAATTCGAAATATATTTACATATTAATATTGCAAACAAATCACACTGCTGACCCCTGCCATACTTTTGACCTGCATAATTTCCAAGGCATTAGAATATTCTTAATAAAAAAGAAAAAACACTTGATCGTTTAATTGGATAAGTCAATTTTATAGACTAATATATCTATTTGTTAAGCACTGCTATGGATCGATGAAATGATTCTAATAATTATGTCCCTCTTTTTCTCTTTTCTCTACAGCTTTAGAAGAGGTGAGTAAAATAATTTTTAGAATTTGTTATATATATATATATATATATATACACACACACACACACACACACACATACTGAGATTACTGTGGCCACACTAATGTCTTCTCTGGGGAAGGAAGAGGAGGCTACATTGGTGTTGAACAACCTGGATTCCCAAGAAAATCATCAAGAGTTGTGGTAGTCAAACTTTTCTGGCTGCCTCGAAGGCATCCACCCCAATGTCCAAAATGGGCGGTGCTACTGAATAAGACCACCCTTATAAGAACACTCCTAAGAAACAGAATAAATAATCTAGTGGAAGTTTGGGTTTTAAGCATCCGCTACTACAAAGCAGGAGACTTCACAGAACTAAAGAATCTTTGTTATTCCCTTGGAATCATTTGCAAGACTATTACGAACAAATTCTTAGCTCGTGAATTGAATTTGAGGCATAATTACAGATAAGTATAAATTTTGGTTCTGAACATATTTTATTTAATTTATTGGTAAAATTTAAAATCGAACTTTGAAATATTTAAATAATGGTACACACAGTGTATATACTCTGTAGATATATTTGTATACTACACAGAACTGGGAGCCATTTTTAAAAACACAAATACAGTTTTCCCCCTAATAATTTCTTACTTATTCTTTTCTAGGCAACTGCAAGAAAGGTAAGAGTCTCATATTTTCCATAATATCTGAAATGATCAGAAAGAACTTCTAATTTAACTAAATTTATAGTAGACTACAGAAGGAAAATACTTTGTCAAGATTTTGCCCACATGAATATGCATTAACTAAACCATAAAATAAAGTATCTTTGATGTTAAAGATAACCAAGCTTTATTATCTTCCAGAATTATCTCTAATTACACTGATATTACACAAACTGGTGATTTACATACTAAAGGAAAAAAAGACTTGTTTTAATTCTGGAGATGGAATGAGTATTATGTTAATTATAGGTAGTAAATGCAAGTTTATTTTAAAGGGCTTTGACTATATAAATATACTGTTAACGATGTAACAAAATGGTAATTTTATCCACAGAAATCATATTTCTAAAAATAGTAGTTATAATATTGGCGTAGTGACTGGAGACTATAGCCCGTAGTCTCCCAGTTTAAAAACATCCCATGTCATTATAATAAAAACAAAATACTTTTTCTATTGTATTATGCCACTTTTATATCTACTTTCTAATAATATTGTGTTTAGATCAGTCTTACTGACTAATTATTGTCAAGAATGCTTGCTCGTTCACTGTTAATTGCTTAGACATTTATTATCGTGCTGTTTGTATCTTCCCTGTAGGGCCCAACTGGAGATAGAGGACCACGTGGAGAAAGGGTGTGTAATTTTTGAACTATTAAAAAGCTTTGAACCATATTTGAATAACTACATGTTAGAAACTACAGGAAACTTTTACAGTTTATAAGAACACTATGTTTCTTATATCTGGTGGGGCATCCAGATATTTGCACCACCTTTTAAGCAGATAATGTCCTACAGAAAAGGTGAATGAGCATTATTGTATATATATCAATAATTTTTTTTAGATCAAGACTATCCTTTTAGAAAGCAAAACTACTATAAGCAGCCATATTCTTTGCATGGTCTATCTTTCTTTGTTTTCAGTTGACCTGTCCAACTCCTGTATAATGGAAATGTATCTACCTACCACCATACATCCTCTCTTTTCACATGTTTTGTTTGCTTTTCAAGTAAGATCTCTTACGTAGTCTGGTAATAGAAGTGAAACATCAGTCAGTCAACAACATGTTTCTGTGTAAATTCATAAATGTGCAAGTTAGGCTTACGATTTATTCATGATATTCTTAGATCTCCCTGCTATACTTATTTGGCATGTATAACTACATGCTTTTGCATTATAGAACACGTTTGCCAGTGTATAAATACCTACATTATATGTGTTGGGAAGTACAGACTAAAATGTATTCCACTCAGACAATGTGTTAGAAGCAGCAATATGTCGGTAAATTATCTTAACAATGTAAATAGTGTTAATGGTAAGAAATCTGCAGGATTTTCTATCCTGTGATAAAGTGACTTTATTAATTGTGATATCAATTAATCTACTGTTCATACATAATATATCAAAACAATTGAATAAGTTCATCAGTCTGAAACTGATAATCAGTATACATGGTACATCGCTGTGCACTCTTTTCCATATGAAGTTTATAGAATTCTAAATTGTAGCTGTAATTTCCATCTTTATTTGAATACTGGAGCTCCATTATGAATTAATATTCAAATCCTGAGATAGCCCTCTTCCAGAGGAACTACTCTGTCTTGTGTCTTTGTGTGCCAGTCAGTAAACCTCCTTCTAAGAAAGACCCATGTCATAAGTGAATTCCCATTAGTGACAAATATGGCGTATTACATTTCCTTACCACTTGCACGTTGAAAGAGCTGAACAACTGATCTTACCACATGTGTTCTTAGGTCTTCTTTTATATGTATAGATTTCTAAGGGATCTGTCTAACCCTGACCTAATTCACTTTTTACAAAACAGGGTCCACCAGGCCCACCAGGCAGAGATGGTGACGACGGTATCCCAGGCCCTCCTGGCCCACCTGGTCCTCCTGGCCCCCCTGGTCTTGGCGGGGTAAGGTGTCTTAAGCACTGCTAACGTTTAGCTAACTTTAGTTTTGTTATACCTCTATTGGAAGAAGGTTCATTGTGGAAGTTATTTTTTAGCAGTTAAGGGAGCGTCTACTATTTGAATATTAGTACATTTTATTTCATTTCTTTGGTTTCTTCATTCAAGATTTTGCTTTGCCTGTTCTCTTTGTGAGCCCTTGTCAATTACAGGACTGGTCTTTGTGTTCACTGAAGGTAGCTGCAGTCCTCACAACTATTATTTAATTTGGGGATTTAATATCTTTCATCAGTAGGGCACAAATAAGAGGTGTTGCATTATTAAAGAGTTTGATTAGATTGAATTATAAGTGAAATCCCTGATCTTCAGCAATTTCACAAACATCCTACTCTTTTTATTCTCCTTGGCTTGAAGTCTGCTGAACCAACATTCAAAGTAGTTTTAGGTTTAATTTGCTTGAAACTAATTTAAGAAAAGTACATTTCCCTTTTTCATTAATATCTTCCTTTAGCTTTATGTCTTTAACAATGGTATGAGTGCCAAATGGCCTCACTGCAGGAAGGAAAACATATTTGCTTAATTGGTTAGCACTATGAATCAGAAGCCTGATTCTAATATCCAACTGTATGCCAGTAAAATAAGACCTTTCTCCCCCAAAAGATCTTATTATGATTGCTTATCTACTGAGTGCATTAAAAAGCACCTTCTTTAATAGACCTACTACTATAAGAGAGATCTTTAACAGTAAAGTTATTACTGTGAACTATTTTTTAAAAGTTTAATCTTCCAAGGGGCATTTTAATTTAATTTTCCTCTAAACTTGAAAACTCGTTTTTGAAACTCAAGCATGAAAAAGGTCTCTTAGTCACTTTGGGTAGTTCTGGAGGAGCTGGCAAACAGGTGAAAATACAAAGGTGACCTCTTGTTCTCTGTGTAATTTATCAGGGATCCCCAGTGGCTTAAAGTGTAGAAGGCTCCCCTTTCTCAGTGTAGAGGTTTTAGGGGGTGGGAACAGGGGAGGAGTGATGGACAGGGAGGGAAAGGGTTTGGAAAATAAGGTAGGGAAGCTTCCTACTTCAAACCAGGTGTGGACTAAATTTTTTTAAACTTGTATTTTTTTCCTCACTTTTTAGGAACTTCCTTCAATATGGAATTATAAACTAACAACTATGTAAAAATATTGCTCCCTTTTAAACAATAATGTAAAAATCTTTACAAGTAGAATGAGAAAGTGAACTATAGGGCTGGTATTTATAATGTATATATATATTTTTTTCCTCTCTAGAACTTTGCGGCTCAGTATGACCCTGGAAAAGGAGTTGGCCTTGGCCCTGGACCAATGGTATGCTTATCTCTTTTTATCTTAACCAAAACAAAAAGAATTTGTTTTTCATGTTAAAAATTTCACATTGCCATTTCCTTAGCTCCCGAGGTTAACACTTAATACTTAGATCAGATAAAAGCAGCAATTCCTTTTGTATTCAAATGTATAATGATCTGAGCCTAGATTCAGGGTTCACTTTTCTCTACAAACATGTTTCCAATGTGTAAATAATCTCTGGACATAGTAACCATAACTTAGATAAATCAATTTAATTCAAAA